>NC_029793.2:103571305-103596713 GCF_000816755.2 Arachis ipaensis
CACATGGTGCGTTTAATTCTGTTTGGTGTGTTGTGCTAAGGAAAAATAATGGAGAGAGATCACATGGGTTACTACTCACACTCAAGTAGTGATTCATATTATGGTGGATGGAGGAACTATCAAAGTGTTGGTTGGCAAAGCCAAAACCAAAGAAACTTCAATGCTCCATGTTTCAACTACCAAGAACCATCATATTTCTACCCATATCAAGAGCCACCTTCAGATATTGAAGCTCCTCAGAAGAAGGGTGTTATGGAAGTAGAAATTTTTAATGCTATTCTTGCCCAAAACAAGCTTATGACTCAGCAATTAAATCTACTTACTCAACAGATGGGTGGCATGCAAGTCTTAGCTATCAACACCCAAAATCCTCTTCAAGAAGTCAATTACATGGGGAGTGCTCCTAAAAACCCCAACAATGATCCCTATTCTAAGACTTACAATCAGGGGTGGAGAAATCACCCAAATTTTGGGTGGAGAGAGCAACCTCAGAGGCCACAAAATTTTAATCATAATTCTCAAGATGGTTCTCAACAAAATAATTTTAATAACCACCAGTTTCAATCAACTCAACAGGAAAACTCTAAATCCCAAGAGGATTCTAATTGGGAGATGATGATGAGTTTTATGCAGGAAACCAGAGCCTCCATTAGAAACTTAGAAGTGCAAATGGGCCAAATGAGCAAGCAATTACCTGAGAAGTTTGTAAGTACATTTCCAAGTGATACAGTGGTGAACCCAAGAGAAGACTGCAAGGTTATTCAACTGAGAAGTGATAAAGTAGCTGGCTCTGAGACCAAGGTCAATGAAGAGTTAGTTGAAAAAGAAAGCTACCAAGAAGAAGAGGTTGAAATTGAGGAAGCTTGCAAAGAGGAGGAAGAATTTAAAGAAGAACACAAGAGAGTGGAGCTTGCAAGACCTCTCCCAAAGCCATCACCATCCAATACAACATTCAAGTGGGTAAAATTTCTACCCTTAACCTTTACTTTCTCACTTGAATATGGACTACTGGAGACGGATGGTCAACTTAGAGCTCTTTGTAGCATTAAGAGCAAGAGGAAGATGGTTAGTGGTAAGAGTTGTCAAGCAAGGTTCAATATAGTTGCATGCTCCGAATTGAAGTGCAAGAATTGGTATAGAGCTAATCTGAATGGGTCTAGAAGGTTGTTTGGATGTCTTTGTGAGAATTCAGATTGCTTGCCACCCGGTGGAAACAATGGTGATACACAAGAAGACGGGTGTAAAAGCAAGGTTTGGGACCCTGGAATTCATTCTCACAATCAACACTATTGGGGCTTTGTCACTTGCTTTAACTTGCTCAAAGGCGTTATGCGCCTAGTTTGGGATCCCGGTAGCCATTGGATTAACAAACATTGGTGGAGATTCCTGGATCAGTATAAGCACAAGCCACCATGACAAGAAGCTCACAACATGTCCAACTTAAGGACTTTAACTAAAAGTGGTAGGTGGGAGACAACCCACCGTAGTATGATCATTCCTTTTCATTCTTAGCTTTATTTTGTTTTATTTTTATTAGTAGTAAATTTTTACTTATTTGATTTTTATTAAGTTCTTACTAATTTTCTGATCATGCAACTAATTTATCACAGGAACCGAACCCCTCAGGCTAAAAAAAAAAAAAAAAAAGAGAGGCACACGACGCGATCGCGTCATTGACGCGAACGCGTCAATCATGTGTGTGTGAAAAATAAATTTGAACAGAGAGTTGCGCGGGAGTGGCGCAAGAATGATGCCTCTAGCACAAACAAGCCCACGCGGACGCATGGCTCACGCGACCGCGTCATTCATGATTTTTGCCACTTCACGCGACTGCGTCATCCACGCGGACGCGTGACCCAAAAAATCGACGTAGAAGGTGTTTGGACAGAGTGTTAAGCTGGCTTGAGGCAAGAAGTGTGCTAAAAGCACAAATTTGGTCACGCAGACGCGTGCATGACGCTAACGCGTCATTATGAAGGATGCGCGACGTACGCGATCACGTCGTTAACGCGAACACGTCGCTTGCGTTGCCCAGTTTCTTTCTCTCTCTCTCTCCCAATCCTAATTCTCTCTTATTCTCTTATCCTTTTATTTTTTCTTTCATTTTAATATTTGTCTCTTCTATTTTCAGTTCTTCTTTGCTTGAGGACAAGCAAACCTTTAAGTTTGGTGTTGACGCTGCGCTTATAGGTTTTCTAGTACAAAAGGGAGGCGAATCATCTTCGCGAAGGAGCACAGCCTGAAGAATAGAGCGACCGCTAGAATAATTAAGGTGGTTGAATTCCTTTCATTTTTTATTCCTCCCCTCTTTTTCTATGTTATGTTCCGGTTCCCTGTTATTTTGCTGTGTTTGTTGCATGATCCTTTATTAGTTAGAATCCTGGTACTAGTTTAGTTTTTCTATTGCTTTAATTCTGAAAAGATGTCTCATGTATTACTCACTGAGCTTAAAAAAATAGGAGTGATATATTGCATGAGAAAGTGGTCTATATTGAATAATAAGTCTTATTTACTTAAATGTGGTGGTATTTTCTGTGATTCTGAATGCATGACATGAACAGTGCATATTTTTTATGGTGAAGTTTATGAATGTTAAAATTGTTGGCTCTTGAAAGAATGATGAAAAAGGGAAATGTTATTGATAATCTGAAAAATAAAAAAAATTGATTCTTGAAGCAAGAAAAAGCAGTGAAAAACACAAAGCTTGCGAAAAAAAATAAATAAATAAATAAATAAGCAAGCAGAAAAAAAAGAAGCAAGTAGAAAAAGCCAATAACCCTTTAAACTAAAAGGCAAAGGGTAAAAAGGATCCAAGACTTTGAGCATTAATGGATAGGAGGGTCTAAGGGAATAAAATCCTGGCCTAAGCGGCTAAATCAAGATGTCCCTAACCATGTGCTTGTGGCGTGAAGGTGTCAAGTGAAAAGCTTGAGACTGAGCGGTTAAAGTCGTGGTCCAAAGCAAAAAGAGTGTGCTTAAGAGCTCTGGGCACCTCTAACTGGGGACTCTAGCAAAGCTGAGTCACAATCTGAAAAGGTTCACTCAGTTATATGTCTGTGGCATTTATGTATCCAGTGGTAATACTGGAAAACAAAATGCTTAGGGTCATAGCCAAGACTCATAAAGTAGCTGTGTTCAAGAATCAATATACTAAACTAGGAGAGTCAATAACACTATCTGAATTCTGAGTTCCTATGGATGCCAATCATTCTGAACTTCAAAGGATAAAGTGAGATGCCAAAACTATTCAGGATTGCAGTTGTAAATCCCACTATAAGAAGAGACATGAGCTTAATCGAACTCTCATTCTCATGCAAATTCACATCCTAAGCTTATATTAGATTTGGTTGCATGAGGACAAGCAACAGTTTAAGTTTGGTGTTGTGATACGTGAGCATCTTGTCTATCTTTTCCTAGTGAATTTGCTTCTAAATTGTTGAATTTAATTAAGAATTAATTATATTTTAGCCACTATGGATGCTATTTTAAGTTTTGTACAATACTGTTTATTTTAGGTAGCATTTGGCGGAATTTGATGGAGTTTCTGCAGAGAAAGAGAAGAAGCCAAGGAGATGACCAGCTAATACCGACGCGGACGCATGGCTCACGCGACCGCACGGAATGGAGGAAATCGCAATGACGCGATCGCGTGCCTGACACGAACGTGTGGACTGGAATCTGCACAAATGACGCGAACGCGTGGACGACGCGGACGCGTCACATGCGCCACGTGCAGAAAATGTAGAAAAATGCTGGGGGCGATTTCTGGGCCGTTTTGACCCAGTTCTTAGCCCAGAAATCACAGATTAGAAGCTGCAGAATGGACAAATCAAGTGGTCCCCACCCATCAGCTGAAGACTTGTTAATTAATTCGAATTTAAATTCAAATTTTATTTTAGANTATTTTTGGGTAATTAGTGTTTTTGTGGCATATAAACTGGAATTTGATTATCACCCTCTAATTGGAATTAATTGACCAAGGAATTGGCTGTTGATGAATTTTAGAGGAGACTAGGAAGGTCTAAGGAATTAGGGTCTAGTCACATATAGTTTGCCATAAATTAAATCCTACATGATTAAAATAGTTAGTAAGAAAAATAAATCCGGAAAAATAGATAACTCTAAAACCTTAATTATCTTTTCCATATTTTCTTCCCAGTTTATTTACTTTTCTATTTTATTTTCTGCACGATTGAATATTCAAATACTCTTTTTTGTTTCTCTAACTAATCCTATCAAACGCTATTGTTGCTTAATCCATCAATTCTCGTGGGATCGACCCTTACTCACGTAAGGTATTACTTGGTATGACCCGGTGCACTTGCCGGTTAGTAAGTGTGGTTGTAAAAAATCGCACCAGCTGGGAACCCAAATTTGAGGGAAAGCTCAACTTGGGTTCCTTGGTTGCTTTCTATTATCACACCCGCGCCGCTTCCCGTCTTATTTGACGAACTGTCCACGTAGAGATTCCATTCTGTGGGGGTTTCCAGGGTATCTGTGAATTCTGCAATGAAGTCGGCTAAGTACTGTGATTTAATGGCTGTCCGAGCTTCATATTGGAGGTCGAACTTGTATAATTCGACTGCCCATTGTAAAATTCTGCCTGCTAGATCTATTTTCTGCAATATTCCTTTTATGGGCTGGTCGGTTCGAGCCTTAATGGTGTGAGCCTGGACGTACGGGCGAAGTCGTCGAGATGTCAGTATGAGAGTATAGGCAAACTTTTCTATTTTTTGGTAGTTTAGCTCGGATCCCTGCAGCGCTTTACTAATGAAGTATACAGGTTGTTTCCCTTTGTCGTCCTCCCGAACCAGTGCTGAGGCTACTGCCCGACTTCCTACCGCAAGGTACAATATGAGTGGTTCTTCCTTTTGTGGTCGAGTTAGAATAGGTGGTTGTCCTAGGAAGTTTTTGAAATCCTGGAAGGCTTGCTTGCATTCCTTTATCCATTCGAAATTTTTTCCTTTCCTTAAAGTGGCGTAGAAGGGGAGAGATCTTATCGCTGATCCCTGATGAGCGGATATTTTATACGCTTTTTGGGGTTAATTTCATATAGTTTTTAGCATGATTTGGTTAGTTTTTAGTATATTTTCATTAGTTTTTAGGCAAAATTCATATTTTTGGACTTTACTATGAGTTTGTGTATTTTTCTGTAATTTCAGGTATTTTCTGGCTGAAATTGAAGGAGCTGAGAAAAAATCTGATTCAGGCTGAAAAAGGACTGCTGATGCTGTTGGATTCTGACCTCTCAGCACTCGGAATAGATTTTCTGGAGCTACAGAAGTCAAATTGGTGCGCTTCCAATTGCGTTGAAAAGTAGACATCCAGGGCTTTCTAGAAATATATAATAGTCTATACTTTGCTCAAGAATAGATGACGTAAACTGGCGTTCAACGCTAGTTCCATGTTGCAGTCTGGCGTCCAGCGCCAGAAACAAGTTACAAGTTGGAGTTCAACGCCAGAAACAGGTTACAACCTGGCGTTGAACGCCCAAAACAGCCCAGGCACGTGAGAATCTTAAGTCTCAGCCCCAGCACACACCAAGTGGGCCCCAGAAGTGGATTTCTGCACCAATTATCTTAGTTTATTCATTTTCTGTAAACCTAGGTTACTAGTTTAGTATTTAAACAACTTTTAGATATTTATTTTGTACCTCATGACATTTTAGATCTGAATTTTGTACTCTTTGACGGCATGAGTCTCTAAACTCCATTGTTGGGGGTGAGGAGCTCTGCTGTGGTTCGATGAATTATGCAACTATTTCTGTTTTCTATTCAAACACGCTTGTTTCTATCTAAGATGTTCATTCGCACTTCAATATGATGGATGTGATGATCCGTGACCCTCATCATCATCCTCAACCTATGAACGCGTGCCTGACAACCACCTCCGTTCTACCTTCGATTGAATGAATATCTCTTGGATTCCTTAATCAGAATCTTCGTGGTATAAGCTAGAATCCAGTGGCAGTATTCTTGAGAATCCGGAAAGTCTAAACCTTGTCTGTGGTATTCCGAGTAGGATTCAGGGATTGAATGACTGTAACGAGCTTCAAACTCACAAGGGCTGGGTGTAGTGACAGACGCAAAAGGATCAATGGATCCTATTCCAGCATGAGTGGGAACCGACAGATGATTAGCCGTGTGGTGACAGCGCACCTGTACCCTTTTCACTGAGAGGACGGATGGTAGCCATTGACAACGGTGATCCACCGACACACAGCTTGCCATAGAAGGAACCTTGCGTGCGTGAAGAAGAAGGCAAGGAAAAAGCAGAGATTCAGAAGACAAAGCATCTCCAAAACTCCAACATATTCTCCATTACTGCAGAACAAGTATTTAATTAGTGCTCTTTTATTTTTCACAAGTCAAACTGATAATTATAATTGACCTCCTGACTAAGATTTACAAGATAACCATAGATTGATTCAAACCAACAATCTCCGTAGGATTCAACCCTTACTCACGTAAGGTATTACTTGGACGACCCAGTGCACTTGCTGGTTAGTGGTACGAGTTGTGAAAAGTGTGATTCACAATTCGTGCACCAAGTTTTTGGCGCCGTTGCCAGGGAATGTTCGAGTTTGAACAACTGACGGTTCATCCTGTTGCTTAGATTAGGAAGATTTTGTATTTTGGGTCAGAGTCTTTTATTATTGTTCTTGTTAAAATTTTAGAATCCTTATTTTCTCTTTCAAAAATTTTTCGAAACTTTATTTTTTTATTAATTTTATTTTATTTTTATTTTTATTTTTACTAATAATTGAGTTCTTCTGTTTAAGTTTAGTTTCATATTTTAAGTTTGGTGTCAAGTAGCTTTGAGTTGAATCCTCAGCTCATTATCATGGTGCAGCAAAGTTGCCAGTATTTCGGTCTTCCTCAGGAAGAACCTACAGAGTTTCTGGCACAGTTTTTACAGATTGCTGACACAGTATATGATAAGGAAGTAGATCAGGATGTCTACAGACTATTACTGTTTCCATTTGCTGTAAAAGATCAAGCTAAGAGGTGGTTAAATAACCAACCTAAAGCTAGCATAAAGACATGGAAACAGCTGTCAGAAAACTTCCTGAATCAATACTTCCCTCCCAAACGGATGACACAGCTAAGGCTGGACATCCAAGGCTTTAAGTAAGGAGATAATGAATCTTTTTATGATGCTTGGGAGAGATACAGAGAGATGCTAAGAAAATGCCCCTCTGAAATGTTTTCAGAATGGGTGCAGTTAGACATCTTCTATTATGGGCTTGCAGAGAAAGCTCAAACTTCTCTAGACCACTCAACTGGTGGATCTATACACATGAGAAAGACAATTGAAGAAGCTCAAGAGCTCATTGATACAGTTTCCAGAAATCAGCATCTGTACCTAAGCAGTGAATCTTCCATGAAAGAAGAGGCTAAAACAGTAACTGCTGAACTCACTCCTGCAGAACAACTTACTGAATTCAATCAGCAATTAGATTTTCTAACAAAACAGCTGGCCGAATTCAAGGAGATATTACAAGATACAAGAATGGCTAATATAAATATGGAAGTGCAGTTGAAGCAAACAAAACAGCAGTTATCAAAACAAATAACAGAAGAGTGCCAAGCAGTTCAATTAAGAAGTGGAAAAACATTAAATACCTCACTTCAAAGCAACAGGAAGCCAAGAAATGAACAAACTGCTATTCATAATCCTTCTGAGGACAGTAAGAGCCCAGAGAGGAATAACTCTGGCATTCAAACGCCAGAAACAAGCAAGGATTTGGCGTCAAACG
This sequence comes from Arachis ipaensis, assembly GCF_000816755.2. Classification (NCBI taxonomy): domain Eukaryota; kingdom Viridiplantae; phylum Streptophyta; class Magnoliopsida; order Fabales; family Fabaceae; genus Arachis; species Arachis ipaensis. The sequence goes on from NC_029793.2 coordinate 103,579,065, forward strand.
CCCAATAGAAGCTCAGTTCTGGCATTCAAAAGCCAGGAACAAGTAAGGAGTTGGTGTCCAACGCCACTCCAGCTTCTGACTCTGGCAATCAGATGCCAGTGAGGGATCAGACACACACCAGTGCTGATAACAACCCCTCTAAAAAGGCTTCTCCAACCACCTCTGTAGGAAGTAAACCTGCAGGAACTAAGGTTAAGGAATACAAAGCCAAGATGCCTTATCCTCAGAAACTCCATAAGGAGGAGCAGGATAAGCAATTTGCTCGCTTTGCAGACTATCTTCAGACTCTTGAAATAAAGATTCCGTTTGCAGAGGCAATTGAGCAAATACCTTCTTATGCCAAGTTCATGAAAGAGATCTTGAGTCATAAGAAGGATTGGAGAGAAACTGAAAGAGTTCTCCTCACTGAAGAATGTAGTGCAGTCATTCTGAAAAGCTTCCCAGAAAAGCTTAAGGATCCCGGGAGCTTTCTGATACCATGCACACTAGAGGGTAATTGCACCAAGACAGCTTTATGTGATCTTGGAGCAACCATCAATCTAATACCTGCATCCACTATCAGAAAGCTTGGTTTAACTGAAGAAGTCAAACCAACCCGGATATGTCTCCAACTTGCTGATGGCTCCATTAAATACCCATCAGGCGTGATTGAAGACATGATTGTCAGGGTTGGGCCATTCACCTTTCCCACTGACTTTGTGGTGCTGGAAATGGAAGAGCACAAAAGTTCTACTCTCATTCTAGGAAGACCTTTCCTAGCAACTGGACGAACTCTCATTGATGTCCAAAAGGGGGAAGTAACCCTGAGGGTCAATGAGGATGAGTTCAAGTTAAATGCTGTCAAAGCCATGCAGCATCCAGACACACCCAAAGACTACATGAAAGTTGATCTTATTGACTCTTTGCTAGAGGAGATCAACATGGCTGAGAGTCTCGAATCAGAGCTGGAAGACATCTTTAAAGATGTTCAGCCTGATTTGGAGGATTTAGAAGAATTAAAAGAACTTCTGAAAATTCCTCAGGAGGAGGAAACACCTCCTAAACCTGAGCTCAAGCCATTACCACCATCCCTGAAATATGTATTTCTGGGAGAAGGTGACACTTTTCCAGTGATCATAAGCTTTGCTTTAAATCCACTGGAAGAGGAAGCACTAATTCAAGTGCTAAGGACACACAAGACAGCTCTTGGGTGTTCCATAAATGACCTTAAGGGCATAAGCCCAGCTAGATGCATGCACAAAATCCTATTGGAAGATGATGCTAAGCCAGTGGTTCAACCACAGAGGCGGCTAAATCCAGCCATGAAGGAAGTAGTGCAGAAGGAGGTCACCAAGTTACTAGAGGCTGGGATTATTTATCCTATTTCTGATAGCCCCTGGGTGAGCCCTGTTCAAGTTGTCCCCAAAAAGGGGGGTATGACAGTGGTTCATAATGAAAAGAATGAACTGGTTCCTACAAGAACAGTTACAGGGTGGCGCATGTGTATTGATTACAGAAGGCTCAATACAGCCACCAGAAAGGATCATTTTCCTTTACCATTCATAGACAAGATGCTAGAGAGACTAGCAGGTCATGAATACTACTGCTTTTTGGATGGCTATTCAGGTTATAACCGAATTGTAGTAGATCCTCAGGACCAAGAGAAAATAGCATTTACATGTCCTTCTGGAGTGTTTGCTTATAGAAGGATGCCTTTTGGTCTGTGTAATACACCTGCAACCTTTCAGAGGTGCATGCTCTCTATCTTCTCTGATATGGTAGAGAAATTTCTGGAAGTCTTCATGGATGACTTTTCAGTATTTGGAGACTCCTTCAGCTCCTGCCTTAACCATTTAGCACTTGTTCTGAAAAGATGCCAAGAGACCAACCTAGTTTTAAACTGGGAAAAATGTCACTTTATGGTAACTGAAGGGATTGTCCTTGAGCATAAAATTTCAAGCAAGGGAATAGAGGTGGATCAAGCTAAAGTAGAAGTAATTGAAAAATTACCACCACCTGCTAATGTTAAGGCAATCAGAAACTTTCTGGGACATGCAAGATTCTACAGGAGGTTTATAAAGGATTTTTCAAAAATTGCAAAACCCTTGAGTAATTTGCTGGCTGCTGACACGCCATTTGTGTTTGACACAGAGTGCCTGCAAGCATTTGAGACTCTGAAAGCTAAGCTGGTCACAGCACCAGTTATTTGTGCACCAGACTGGACATTACCATTTGAACTAATGTGTGATGCCAGTGACCACGCCATTGGTGCAGTACTGGGGGCAGAGGCATGACAAGCTTCTGCATGTCATTTGTTATGCTAGCTGTGTTTTAAATGATGCCCAGAAAAATTACACAACCACAGAAAAAGAGTTGCTTGCAGTGGTTTATGCCATTGACAAGTTTAGATCATACTTAGTAGGATCAAAAGTCATTGTGTACACTGACCATGCTGCTCTTAAATATCTACTCACAAAGCAGGATTCAAAACCCAGGCTCATAAGATGGGTGTTGCTTCTGCAAGAGTTTGATATAGAAATAAGAGACAGAAAAGGGACAGAGAACCAAGTGGCTGATCATCTGTCCCGGATAGAGCCAATAGAAGGGGCGTCCCCCCTTCTTTTGAGATCTCTGAAACCTTTCCAGATGAGCATTTGTTTGTCATTCAGGAAACACCATGGTTTGCAGACATTGCAAACTATAAAGCTGCAAAGTTCATACCCAAGGAGTACAGCAGGCAACAAAGAAAAAATTAATTACTGATGCAAAGTACTACTTGTGGGATGAACCCTATCTCTTTAAGAGATGTGCAGATGGAATAATCCGTAGGTGTGTGCCAGAGAAGAAGCACAGAAGATCTTATGGCATTGCCATGGATCACAATATGGACGCCATTTCGGAGGTGAGCGAACAGCCACCAAGGTCCTCCAATGTGGCTTCTACTGGCCTACCCTATATAGAGATTTCCGAGAGTTTGTACGTAACTGTGACAGCTGGTTACGCCTCCAATCTGCCTCATGGTTACGCCATGCCTTAACAAGGGATCTTGGAGATTGAGTTGTTTGATGTATGGGGAATTGACTTCATGGGACATTTCCCACCATCATACTCAAACACTTATATTCTGGTGGCAATCAATTATGTATCAAAATGGGTAGAGGCCATTGCCACACCCACTAATGATACTAAGACAGGTTTGGTGTCCCTAGAGTACTAATCAGTGATGGGGGCACTCACTTCTGCAACAAACAGCTTTACTCTGCCATGGTCCGGTATGGGATTAGCCACAAGGTGGCCACTCCATATCATCCACAGACAAATGAGCAAGCTGAAGTTTCTAATAGAGAACTAAAAAGAATCCTGGAATGGACTGTAAGTACTCGTAGAAAGGATTGGGCAAGAGGCTTGGATGATGCTCTGTGGGCTTACAGAACAGCATTCAAAACTCCTATAGGGACCTCTCCATACCAGCTTGTATATGGTAAGGCCTGTCATCTGCCCGTGGAACTGGAACATAAGGCCTACTGGGCAACTAGATTCCTAAACTTTGATGCCAAATTAGCCGGAGAAAAAAGATTGCTCTAGCTAAATGAGCTAGAGGAATTCAGACTCACTACTTTCAAAAATGCCAAGCTTTATAAGGAAAAATAAAAAAGATGGCATGACAGAAAGCTGTCATCAAGAGTCTTTGAACCAGGACAAAAGATTTTGTTGTTTAACTCTAGGCTCAGGCTATTCCCTGGGAAACTGAAATCCCAGTGGAGGGGACCATATGTGATTACAAGTGTATCACCATATCGTTATGTGGAGCTTCAAGACATTGATTCTGATAAGAAGTTCATTGTTAATGGACAGAGAATCAAACACTATCTTGAAGGTAATGTTGAGCAAGAGTGCTCAAGGCTGAGGCTAGATTAAAAGCTCAGCAAGGTCCAGCTAAAGACAATAAAGAAGCGCTTGCTGGGAGGCAACCCAGCCATTGGAAAAACTTTTTCTGTTGTTTTGCCCTATTCTTGATTTTATTTGTTTATATAAAGTTCACTATTAATAAGGTAAAGAGTCAATTGCATAGGTTCACAGGGTTACAAAAGGATTCAGCACACAAAACAGAGAAAAAGAGCTCACCGGCAAGAAAACGCCAGTAAGAGGCACAACTGGGCATTAAACGCCTAAAAGGAGCATCTACTGGGCGTTTAACGCCAGTAATGATAGCCATCTGGGCGTTAAACGCCAGAAAGAAGCAGCTTCTGGGCGTTTAACGCCAGATTGACAGCATCCTGGGCGTTCAGAAAAACGCCCAGTGACAAAGGAGTTGTTTCATATCATACTTATTTTTTATAAATCATATCTTCTATCTTATCTTTTTAAAATTTTCGAAAACCCACCCCCCTCCCTTTTAAATCCACCATTCGACACTAGCTCTCCTTCTATCCCTCTCTTTTCTTTTCTTTTGCTTGAGGACAAGCAAACCTCTAAGTTTGGTGTGTTTATCCGTGATCACTAAACTATACCCACTAAGATCATGGCCCCTAAAGGAAAACAACCCACTCCAAGAGGCAAGAAAGAGAGTATTCCAAAACCACTTTGGAATCAAGGGAAGTTCTTAACCAAAGAACATTCAGACCATTACTACAAAATAATGGGTCTAAGATCAGTGATCTCGGAAGTCAAGTTTGATCTGAAAGAAGATGAATATCCAAAGATCCAAGAGCAGATTCGAAACAGGAACTAGGAAGTCCTAGCTAATCCTGAAACAAAAGTGGGAAGGAATATGGTTCAGGAGTTCTAGGCTAATCTGTGGCAAACAGACAGGCAAAAAATATCTGGAACTATGATGAGCGGATAATTTATACGCTTTTTGGCATTGTTTTTAGTATGTTTTTAGTAGGATCTAGTTACTTTTAGGGATGTTTTCATTAGTTTTTATGTTAAATTCACATTTCTGGACTTTACTATGAGTTTGTGTGTTTTTCTGTGATTTCAAGTATTTTCTGGCTGAAATTGAGGGACTTGAGCAAAAATCAGATTCAGAGGTCGAAGAAGGACTGCTGATGCTGTTAGATTCTGACCTTCCTGCACTCAAAGTGGATTTGCTGGAGCTACAGAACTCAAAATGGCGCGCTTCCAATTTCGTTGGAAAGTAGACATCCAGGGCTTTCAAGAAATGTATAATAGTCCATACTTTGGCCAAGTTTAGATGACGCAAACTGGCATTCAACGCCAGCTCTCTGCCCAAATCTGGCGTCCAACGCCAGAAAAGGATCTAAAACCAGAGTTGAACGCCCAAACTGGCACAAAAACTGGCGTTCAACTCCAAAAAGGACCTCTACACGTGCAACACTCAAGTTCAGCCCAAGCACACACCAAGTGGGCCCCGGAAGTGAATTTATGCATCAATTACTTACTTCTGTAAACCCTAGTAGCTAGTTTATTATAAATAGGACCTTTTACTATTGTATTAGGTATCTTTTGATCAGCTTTTGATCTTTGATCAGTTGTATACTATCTTAGGTCACGTTTGAGGGCTGGCCTCTCGGCCATGCCTGGACTCTCACTTATGTATTTTCAACGGTAGAGTTTCTACACTCCATAGATTAAGGTGTGGAGCTCTGCTGTTCCTCAAAGATTAATGCAAAGTACTACTATTTTCTATTCAATTCATCTTGCTTTGCTTCTAAGATATTCATTCGTACTTCAATCTGAATGTGATGAACGTGACAATCATCATCATTCCCTATGAACGCGTGCCTGACAACCACTTCCGTTCTACATTAGAATTGAATGAGTATCTCTTAGATCTCTTAATCAGAATCTTCGTGGCGTAAGCTAGAATATTGGCGGCATTCAAGAGAATCCGGAAAGTCTAAACCTTGTCTGTGGTATTCCGAGTAGGATTCAATGAATGAATGACTGTGACGAGCTCCAAACTCGCGATTGCAGGGCGTTAGTGACAGACGCAAAAGGATAATAAATCCTATTCCAGCATGATCGAGAACCAACAGATGAATAGCCGTGCCGTGACAGGGTGCGTTGACCATTTTCACTGAGAGGATAAGATGAAGCCATTGACAAGGGTGATGCCTCCAGACGATTAGCCGTGCCGTGACAGGGCATTGGATCATTTTCCCGAGAGATGACCAAAAGTAGCCATTGACAGTGGTGATGTATCACATAAAGCCAGCCATGGAAAGGAGTAAGACTGATTGGATGAAGATAGCAGGAAAGCAGAGGTTCAGAGGAACAAAAGCATCTCTATTCGCTTATCTGAAACTCTCACCAATGAATTACATAAGTATTTCTATCCCTATTTTATTATATTATTTTCGAAAACTCTATAACCATTTGATATCCTCCTGACTGAGATTTACAAGGTGACCATAGCTTGCTTCATACCAACAATCTCCGTGGGATTCGACCCTTACTCACGTAAGGTATTACTTGGACGACCCAGTGCACTTGCTGGTTAGTTATGCGAAGTTGTGAAGATATGTTTAGACCATGGTTCTGTGCATCCGTTTTTGGTGCCATTGCCGGGGAACCAATTTCGAACAACAATTCACAACCTGAGTAGCAATTTCGAATACCAAGTTTTTGGCGCCGTTGCCGGGGATTGTTCGAGTTTTCGGCAAGCTTTTGGTCCGGTAACATCAGTGCCAAGTTTGATCCGGCAACAATACCAAGTTTTTGGCGCCGTTGCCGGGGATTGTTCGAGTTTGGACAACTGACGGTTCATCTTGTTGCTCAGATTGGGTAACTTTCTTTTCGTTTTCTTTTCAAAAAGTTTTCAAAAAATTTTTCAAAAAAAAAAAATCTTTCAAAAATTTTTCCTTTGTTTTCAAAAAAAAAAAATTTATTCAAAATTTTTAAAGAATGAATTCTAGTGTTTCATAAAGCATGTGAAGCCTGGCTAGCTGTAAAGCCATGTCTAAATTCATTTGGACTGAGGCTTGCAATTTGTTATCAAGAGCAAGCTAGTTGTTGCTAATCCACCTGCTGTTGTTCCTGATTTACATGCTGAAGCTTGGCTGGCCATTGGCCATGTCTAGTGTTTTGGACCGGAGCTTTCATTGAAAGCTTGGCTGGCTAGTGAGCCATGTCTAATTCCTGGACTGAAGCTTTAGACTAAGAATGCAAGATTCCTGGAATTCATATTAAAAATTTTGGAATCCTTATTTTCCTTTTTCAAATTAATTTTCGAAAAATCAAAAAAAAATTAGAAAATCATAAAAATCAAAAATATTTTTCTGTTTCTTGTTTGAGTCTTGAGTCATGTTATAAGTTTGGTGTCAATTGCATGTGCATCTTGCATTTTTCGAAAATTCTCATGCATTCATAGTGTTTTTCATGATCTTCAAGTTGTTCTTGGTGAGTCTTCTTGTTTGATCTTTGCATTTGCATGTTTTGTGTCTTTTCTTGTTTTTCATATGCATTCTTGAATTCTTAGTGTCTACGCATTAAAGAATTCTAAGTTTGGTGTCTTGCATGTTTTCTTTGCATTAAAAATTTTTCAAAAATGTGTTCTTGATGTTCATCATGATCTTCATAGTGTTCTTGGTGTTCATCTTGACATTCATAGCATTCTTGCATGCATCACATGTTTTGATCTAAAATTCTCATGCATTGCATCATTTTTCTTGTTTTTCTCTCTCTTCATAAAAAGAATTCAAAAATCAAAAAAATATCTTTCCCTTTTTCTCTCTCATAAATTCGAAAATTAGATTTGCCTTTTTCAAAAAATTTTAAAATCTAGTTGTTTTTATAAGTCAAATCAAATTTTCAATTTAAAAATCTTATCTTTTTCAAAATCTTTTTCAAAAATCAAATCTTTTTCATTTTTCTTAGTTATTTTCGAAAATTATAAAAATATTTTTCAAAAATCTTTTTCTTATCTTTATCACATAATTTTCGAAAATAACATCATCAATTAATGTTTTGATTCAAAAATTTCAAGTTTGTTACTTACTTGTTAAGAAAGATTCAAACTTTAAGTTCTAGAATCATATCTTGTGATTTCTTGTGAATCAAGTCATTAATTGTGATTTTAAAAAAATTAAATCTTTTTCAAAAACTAATTTCAATCATATCTTTTCAAAAATATCTTCTCATCTTATCTTTTTCAAAAATGTGATTTCAAAATATCTTTTCTAACTTCCTAACTTCTTATCTTTTCAAAATTTGTTTCAACTAACTAACTAACTTTTTGTTTGTTTCTTAACTTTTTCAAAACTACCTAACTAACTCTCTCTCTCTCTAATTTTCGAAAATATCTTCCCCCTTTTTCAAAAATTTCTTTTAACTAATTATTTTTATTTTTTATTTTAAAATTTTTCAAAAAAAATACTAACCTTTTTCAAAAACTATTTTCGAAAATCACTAACCCTTTTTCAAAAATTATTTTCGAAAATTCTCCCTCTCCCATCTTATTCTATTTATTTATTCATCAACTAACATCTCATCTCACATCTCTACCCTCCTCACAGTTGTGTTTCTTCCATTACATTACATTCTTTGTCTCCCTCTTTTCTCCCACTCACAAAGGGATCCCTGTACTGTGGTATAAAGGATCTCTATTATTATTATTTTTCTGTGCCCTCTTCTTTGTCATATGAGCAGGAGCAAGGACAAGAACATTCTTGTTGAAGCAGATCCAAAACCTGAAAGGACTCTGAAGAGAAAATTAAGAGAAGCTAAATTACAACAATCCAGAGATAACCTTTCAGAAATTTTCGAACAGGAAGAGGAGATGGCAGCCGAAAATAATAATAATGCAAGGAGGATGCTTGGTGACTTTACTGCACCTAATTCCAATTTACATGGAAGAAGCATCTCCATTCCTGCCATTGGAGCAAACAACTTTGAGCTAAAACCTCAGCTAGTTTCTCTGATGCAGCAGAACTGCAAGTTTCATGGACTTCCATCTGAAGATCCTTTTCAGTTCTTAACTGAATTCTTGCAGATTTGTGAAACTGTTAAGACTAATGGAGTAGATCCTGAACTCTACAGGCTCATGCTTTTCCCTTTTGCTGTAAGAGACAGAGCTAGAATATGGTTGGACTCTCAACCTAAAGATAGCCTGAACTCTTGGGATAAGCTGGTCACGGCTTTCTTAGCCAAGTTCTTTCCTCCTCAAAAGCTAAGCAAGCTTAGAGTGGATGTTCAGACCTTCAAGATTTCATAGTCCTGGGTACTGGAAAGGAAGAGGATGAATCCATCATCCTAGGAAGTCCTTTCCTAGCCACAGCAAGAGCTGTGATTGATGTGGACAGAGGAGAATTGATCCTTCAATTAAATGAGGACAACCTTGTGTTTACAACTCAAGGATCTCTCTCTGCATCCACGGAGAGGAAGCATAAAAAGCTTCTCTCAAAGCAGAGTCAAACAAAGCCCCCACAGTCAAACTCTAAGTTTGGTGTTGGGAGGCCACAACCAAACTTAGAGTTTGGTGTTGGAGGGTCTCAACAATGCTCTGAACATCTGTGAGGCTCCATGAGAGCCCACTGTCAAGCTATTGACATTAAAGAAGCGCTTGTTGGGAGGCAACCCAATTTTTATTTATCTAACAATATTTTTCTTAGTTATATGTCTTTATAGGTTCATGATCATGTGGAATCACAAAATAAACAAAAAAATTAAAAAACGGAATCAAAAACAGCAGAAGAAAAATCACACCCTGGAGGAGCATCTGCCTGGCGTTCAACGCCATAACAGAGCATGGTTCTGGCGCTGAACGCCCAAAATGGGCAACATCCTAGCGCTGAACGCCCAGAACAAGCATGGTTCTGGCGTTCAACGCCAGAAATGGCAACAAATGGGCGTTGAACGCCCAAAATGGGCACCAACCTGGCGCTGAACGCCCAGAGTTGTGTGCAAGGGCATTTTACATGCCTAATGGGTGCAGGGATGTAAATCCTTGACACCTCCGGTTCTGTGGACACCACAGGATCCCCACCCACCTCACCCTCCCTCTCTCCATTCATGATTATCCCTTCTGTTTTCCATTCACCACTCACATCTATACACACATCCCTCCATCTCCTCCATATCTTCTTCTTCTTCTTCTTCTATTCTTTCTTCTTTTGCTCGAGGGCGAGCAAAATTCTAAGTTTGGTGTGGTAAAAGCATAAGCTTTTTGTGTTTCCATTACCATTAATGGCACCTAAGGCCAGAGAAACCTCAAGAAAGAGGAAAGGGAAGACAATTGCTTCCACCTCTGAGCCATGGAGATGGAAAGATTCATCTCACAAGCTCATCACTAAGAAAAAGATGGAGCAAGCAAGAGAGCCCATTCATGGAGCTCAAGAGGCGTATGAAGCTCATCACCATGAGATCCCGGAGATGCCTCAAATGCATTTTCCTCCACAAAACTATTGGGAGCAAATCAACACCTCCCTAGGAGAATTAAGTCCCAACATGGGACAACTAAGGGTGGAACATCAAGAGCACTCCATCATCCTTCATGAAATAAGAGAAGATCAAAAAGCAATGAGGGAGGAGCAACAAAGACAAGGAAAAGACATAGAAGAGCTCAAGAACATCATTGGTAGCTATGTTTCATTGATAGTTTGGAATTTATAGTATATTCTCTTCTTTTTATCCTATTTGATTTTCAGTTGCTTGGGGACAAGCAACAATTTAAGTTTGGTGTTGTGATGAGCGGATAATTTATACGCTTTTTGGCATTGTTTTTAGTATGTTTTTAGTAGGATCTAGTTACTTTTAGGGATGTTTTCATTAGTTTTTATGTTAAATTCACATTTCTGGACTTTACTATGAGTTTGTGTGTTTTTCTGTGATTTCAGGTATTTTCTGGCTGAAATTGAGGAACTTGAGCAAAAATCAGATTCAGAGGTTGAAGAAGGACTGCTAATGCTGTTGGATTCTGACCTCCCTGCACTCAAAGTGGATTTGCTGGAGCTACAGAACTCCAAATGGCGCGCTTTTAATTTCGTTGGAAAGTAGACATCCAGGGCTTTCCAGCAATGTATAATAGTTCATACTTTGGCCACTTTTAGACGATGCAAACTGGCGTTCAACGCCAGCTCTCTGCCCAAATCTGGCGTCCAGCGCCAGAAAAGGATCCAAAACCAGAGTTGAACGCCCAAACTGGCACAAAAACTGGCGTTCAACTCCAAAAAGGACCTCTACACGTGCAACACTCAAGCTCAGCCCAAGCACACACCAAGTGGGCCCCGGAAGTGAATTTATGCATCAATTACTTACTTCTGTAAACCCTAGTAGCTAGTTTATTATAAATAGGACCTTTTACTATTGTATTAGGTATCTTTTGATCAACTTTTGATCTTTGATCAGTTGTATACTATCTTAGGTCACGTTTGAGGGCTGGCCTCTCGGCCATGCCTGGACTCTCACTTATGTATAGTAGCCATTGACAGTGGTGATGTATCACATAAAGCCAGCCATGGAAAGGAGTAAGACTGATTGGATGAAGATAGCAGGAAAGCAGAGGTTCAGAGGAACAAAAGCATCTCTATTCGCTTATCTGAAACTCTCACCAATGAATTACATAAGTATTTCTATCCCTATTTTATTATATTATTTTCGAAAACTCTATAACCATTTGATATCCGCCTGACTGAGATTTACAAGGTGACCATAGCTTGCTTCTTACCAACAATCTCCGTGGGATTCGACCTTTACTCACGTAAGGTATTACTTGGACGACCCAGTGCACTTGCTGGTTAGTTATGCGAAGTTGTGAAGATATGTTTAGACCATAGTTCTGTGCATCTGTTTTTGGTGCCATTGCCGGGGAACCAATTTCGAACAACAATTCACAACCTGAGTAGCAATTTCGGATACCAAACTGCCCTCTATGACTATCGGACTATGGTCAGAGGGAAGATTGTTCACATCCACCCTGACAAAATCAGGGAGATCTTTAAGCTACCTCAGCTGAAAGATGACCCAGACTCCTTCAATAGGAGAATGATGAGAACAAACAAGGGCTTGGATAAGATTCTAGAGGATATATGCATCCCTAGAGCCAGGTGGACCACCAGCAGCAAGGGTGTCCCAAATCAACTCAAGAGAGAAGATCTCAAACCAGTCGCCAGAGGATGGCTGGACTTCATTGGGCGTTCTATATTGCCCACTAGCAACCATTCTGAAGTCACCGTTAAAAGAGCAGTGATGATCCATTGCATTATGTTGGGAAAAGAAGTGGAAGTTCATCAACTGATTCCATCTGAATTTTACATACTTGCAAACAGGAACTCCAAAGATGCCAGGTTGGCTTATCCAAGCCTAATCTCTATGCTCTACAAAGATGCTGGAGTAAGGATGGGAATAACGGAGTACATCTCAGTGGAGCAACCAATCACTAAAACCACAATGGAAAAACAACAAGTGCAGGATAACCCCATCAAGAGGAGGGCGCAAGAACTTCTCCCGGAAGTCCCTCAATTTTAATATTGGGAACAGCTTGAAGCATCTGTTACCAAGTTGCAAGAATCTATGGACCAAATAAAGGAAGAACAGCAAAATCAAAACAATATGCTCTGCAAACTGCTCAGGGAACAAGAAGAGCAAGGGCGTGACTTAAAGGAACTGAAGCGTCAGAAGTTATCTCTTGAAGGACCAAGCACCCCACAGACTAGAGGAACATCCACATCCCAAACTCAAGGTTGTTGAGTTCTAATCTTAGCCTTAACTCTGTGATAATTGTTCTTATTTGAGTTTTACCTTAGAAGTTATAGTAGTAATTAGTAGTTATTTTATCTCCAATTAAGCTATAATTTATTTTTCTCATCATCATTAAACATGAATAAAATAGAAGATTTTTTTTAGAATAAGGAGGCAATATTTTTCGAAATTTTAATAAAAGAAATTCTAATTATTTACATGTGGTGGCAATGCTTTCTGCCTTCTGAATGAATGCCTAAACAGAGCATATGTCTTTGGAATTTGATGTTCTTGAATGTTAGATATGTTGGCTCTTGAAAGAATGATGAACATGAGACATGTTATTGATAATCTGAAAAATCATAAAAATGATTCTTGAAGCAAGAAAAAGCAGTGAATACAAAGCTTGCAGAAAAAAAAAAGAGAGAAAAAGCAAGCAGAAAAAGCCAATAGCCCTTAAAACCAAAAGGCAATGGTAATAAAAAGGATCCAAGGCTTTGAGCATCAGTGGATAGGAGGGCCTAAGGGAATCAAATCCTGGTCTAAGCGGCTAAACCAAGCTGTCCCTAACCATGTGCTTGTGGCGTGAAGGTGTCAAGTGAAAACTTGAGACTGAGCGGTTAAAGTCAAGGTCCAAAGCAAAAAGAAGAGTGAGCTTAAGAACCCTGGACACCTCTAATTGGGGACTTTAGCAAAGCTGAGTCACAATCCGAAAAGGTTCACCCAATTATGTGTCTGTAGCATTTATGTATCCGGTGGTAATACTGGAAAACAAAGTGCTTAGGGCCACGGCCAAGACTCATAAAGTAGCTGTGTTCAAGAATCAACATACTGAACTAGGAGAATCAATAACATTTCTGAATTCTAAGTTCCTATAGATGCCAATCATTCTGAGCTTTAATGGATAAAGTGAGATGCCAAAACTGTTCGGAAGCAAAAAGCTACTAGTCCCGCAAATCTAATTAGAATATGAGCTTCACTCAAGAACTCTGAGATATTATTGCTGCGTGACTTATTTGTATTCTATTTTATTTGTCTAGTTGCTTGGGGACAAGCAACAGTTTAAGTTTGGTGTTGTGATGAGCGGATATTTTATACGCTTTTTGGGGTTAATGTCATATAGTTTTTAGCATGATTTGGTTAGTTTTTAGTATATTTTCATTAGTTTTTAGGCAAAATTTATATTTCTGGACTTTACTATGAGTTTGTGTGTTTTTCTATAATTTCAGGTATTTTCTGGCTGAAATTGAGGGAGCTGAGCAAAAATCTGACTCAGGCTAAAAAGGACTGCTGATGCTGTGGATTCTGACCTCTCAGCACTCGGAATAGATTTTCTGGAGCTACATGAGTCCAATTGGCGCGCTTCTAATTGCGTTGTAAAGTAGACATCCAGGGCTTTCCAGCAATATATAATAGTCTATACTTTACTCAAGGATAGATGATGTAAAATGGCGTTCAACGCCAGTTCCATGTTGCAGTCTGGCGTCCAGCGCCAGAAACAAGTTACAAGTTGGAGTTCAACGCCAGAAACAGGTTACAACCTGGCGTTGAACGCCCAAAACAGCCCAGGCACGTGAGAAGCTTAAGTCTCAGCCCCAGCACACACCAAGTGGGCCCCAGAAGTGGATTTTTGCACCAATTATCTTAGTTTATTCGTTTTCTGTAAACCTAGGTTACTAGTTTAGTATTTAAACAACTTTTAGAGATTTATTTTGTACCTCATAACATTTTAGATCTGAATTTTGTACTCTTTGACGGCATGAGTCTCTAAACTCCATTGTTGGGGGTGAGGAGCTCTGCTGTGGTTCGATGAATTAATGCAACTATTTCTGTTTTCTATTCAAACACGCTTATTTCTATCTAAGATGTTCATTCGCACTTCAATATGATGGATGTGATGATCCGTGACACTTATCATCATCCTCAACCTATCAACGCGTGCCTAACAACCACCTCCGTTCTACCTTCGATTGAATGAATATCTCTTGGATTCCTTAATCAGAATCTTCGTGGTATAAGCTAGAATCCATTGGCAGTATTCTTGAGAATCCAGAAAGTCTAAACCTTGTCTGTGGTATTCCGAGTAGGATTCAGGGATTGAATGACTGTGACGAGCTTCAAACTCACAAGGGCTAGGCGTAGTGACAGACGCAAAAGGATCAATGGATCCTATTCCAGCATCAGTGGGAACCGACAGATGATTAGCCGTGTGGTGACAGCGCACCTGGACCCTTTTCACTGAGAGGACGGATGGTAGCCATTGACAATGGTGATCCACTGATGAGCGGATAATTTATACGCTTTTTGGCATTATTTTTACATGGTTTTCAGTATGATTTAGTTAGTTTTTAGTATATTTTTATTGTTTTTTATTAAAAATCACATTTCTGGACTTTACTATGTGTTTGTGTGTTTTTCTGTGATTTCAGGTATTTTCTGGCTGAAATTGAGGGACCTGAGCGAAAATCAGATTCAGAGGTTGAAGAAGAACTGCGGATGCTGTTGGATTCTAGCCTCTCTGCACTCAAAGTAGATTTTCTGGAGCTACAGAACTTCAAATGGCGCGCTTCCAATTGCGTTGGAAAGTAGATATCCAGGGATTTCCAGCAATATATAATAGTCCATACTTTGCCCGAGTTTAGATGACGTAAACTGGCGTTCAACGCCAGTTCCATGTTGCAGTCTGGCGTTCAGCGCCAGAAACAAGTTGCAAAGTGGAGTTCAACGCCAGAAACACGTTACAAACTGGCGTTCAACTCCAAAATTGACCTCTCCACGTGAAAGCTTCATGCTCAGCCCAAGCACACACCAAGTGGGCTCCAGAAGTGGATTTCTGCATCAATTACTTACTTCTGTAAACCCTAGTAGCTAGTCTAGTATAAATAGGACTTTTTACTATTGTATTTACATCTTTAGTTTCATCTTTATATCACGTTTGGGGGGCTGGCCTCTCGGCCATGCCTGAATCTTTATCACTTATGTATTTTCAACGGTAGAGTTTCTACACACCATAGATTAAGGTGTGGAGCTCTGCTGTTCCTCAAAGATTAATGCAAAGTACTACTGTTTTTCTATTCAATTCAACTTATTCCGCTTCTAAGATATTCATTCGCACTTCAAAATGATGGATGTGATGATCGTGACAATCATCATCATTCTCAACTTATGAACGCGTGCCTGACAACCACTTTCGTTCTGCCTTAGATTGAATGGATATCTCTTAGATATCTAATACAGGGGACCGAGTCCGAGATATTAGAGTCTTTGTGGTATAAGTTAGAACCCATGGATGACCATTCCTGAGATCCAAAAAGTCTAAACCTTGTCTGTGGTATTCCGAGTAGGATTTGGGAAGGGATGGCTATGACGAGCTTAAAACTCGCGAGTGCTGGGCGTAGTGATAGACGCAAAAGGATCAATGGATCCTATTCCAGTATGATCGAGAACCGACAGATGAATAGCCGTGCCGTGACAGAGCATCTTGGACCATTTTCGCTGAAAGGACAGGAAGTAGCCATTAACAACGGTGATGCCCAACATACAGCTTGCCATGGAAAGGAGTAGGAATGATTGGATGAAGACAGCAGGAAAGCAGAGATCAGAGGAACGAAAGCATCTCTATACACTTATCTGAAATTCTCACCAATGAATTACATAAGTACCACTATCCTATTTTATATTTTATTTATTTTCATCCACTTTAATTTCTTAATACAATTGAATCTGCCTGACTGAGATCTACAAGGTGACCATAGCTTGCTTCATACCGACAATCTCCGTGGGATCGACCTTTACTCACGTAAGGTTTATTACTTGGACGACCCAGTGCACTTGCTGGTTATTTGTACGAAGTTGTGAAACAGATATAAGATCATGAACGTGCGTATTAAGTTTATTTTTTAGCGCCGTTACCAAGGAATGGAATGATCACGATTTCGAACACCAAGTTTTTGGCGCCGTTCCCGGGGATTGTCCAAATTTGGACAACTGACGGTTCATCTTGTTGCTCAGATTAGGTAATTTTCTTTTTCGTTTTATTTTCAAAAAAAATTGTTTTCAAAAATCTTTCAAAAAAATTTTTTTTTTCCTTTTGTTTTCGAAAATTATTCTAAATTTTTAAGAATGAATTCTAGAGTTTCAAAATAATATGCTGAAGCTTGTCTGGCCATCAAGCTTTAGACTAACCTGGTATGATTCATGGAATTTTGATTGAGGACTTTGAATTCATTACTTCCTTTTTCCTATATGTTTTCGAAAAAAGTAAAATAAATACAAAAAAAAAAAATTTCTTTTTCGTTTTCCCAAAATTAATTTTTGAAAAATCCAAAAAAATTTACAAAATCATAAAATCAAAAATATTTTTGTTGTTTCTTGTTTGAGTCTAGAGTCAATTTTTAAGTTTGGTGTCTTGCATGTGTTTCCTTTTTCTCAAGAATTTTCGAAAATTCATCATATGTTCTTCATGATCTTTAAGTTGTTCCTGGCCAGTCTTCTTGTTTGATCTTCATATTTTCTTATTTTGTGTCTTTTCTTGTTTTTCATATGCATTTTTAATTTGTTAGTTTCTAAAGTTTGAAAATTTCTAAGTTTGGTGTCTTGCATGTTCTTCTTTCATTAAAAATTTTCAAAAATAAGTCTTGATGTTCATCTTGATCTTCAAAGTGTTCTTGGTGTTCATCTTGACATTCATAGTGTTCTTGCATGCATTGTGTGTTTTCATTCATAATTTTTATGTTATGAGTCTTTTTCATGTTTTTCTCTTTCTTCATTAAAAATTCAAAAATAAAAAAAAATCTTTTCCTTATTTTACTCAAAATTTTCGAAAATATGATTTGATTTAGTCAAAAAGTTTTTAAATTTAATTGTTTTTTATGAATCAAATCAAATTTTCAATTTAAAAATCCTATCTTTTTCAAAATCTTTTTCAAAAATCAAATCTTTTTCATTTTTCTTATTTATTTTCAAAAATTTTAAAAATATTTTTCAAAAATTTTTTTCTTAATTTTATCTCATAATTTTCGAAAATAT
>NC_029793.2:103596895-103635196 GCF_000816755.2 Arachis ipaensis
AATCTTATCTTTTTGTTTCAATCATATCTTTTTTCAAAACTACCTAACTAATCCCCTCTCTCTTATTTTCGAAAATTCCCTCTCTCCTTTTTCAAAATTCCTTTTTAATTAACTAATTGTTTTAATTTTAATTTAATTTCAACTTTAATTTTCGAAATCTAACTTTCAATTTTAATTTTTATTTTAATTAAATTTCGAAATTCTCTCTCTCATTTCCTTCTATTTATTTATTCATCTACTAACACTTCTCTCCCATCCAAAAATTTGAACACCACCTCCCTCTCTGTGTTCGAGTTTTTCCTCTTCTCTTCTTTACATTACATTCTTTTCTTTTTCTACTCACACAAAGGAACCTCTCTCTACTGAGGCAAAGAGGATCCCTATTATTTTCTGTTTTCTTCTTTTCATATGAGCAAGAGCAAGGACAAGAACATTTTTGTTGAAGCAGATCCTGAACCTGAAAGGACTCTGAAAAGGAAACTAAGAGAAGCTAAAATACAACAATCCAGAGACAACCTTACAGGAATTTTCGAACAGGAAGAGGAGATGGCAGCCGAAAATAATAATAATGTAAGGAGGATGCTTGGTGACTTTACTGCACCTAATTCCAATTTACATGGAAGAAGCATCTCCATCCCTGCCATTGGAGCAAACAATTTTGAGCTTAAACCTCAAATAGTTTCTCTGATGCAACAGAACTGCAAATTTCATGGACTTCCATCTGAAGATCCTTTTCAGTTCTTAACTGAATTCTTGCAGATCTGTGATACTATTAAGACCAATGGGGTTGATCCCGAGGTCTACAGGCTTATGCTTTTCCCGTTTGCTGTAAGAGACAGAGCTAGAGTATGGTTGGACTCTCAACCTAAGGATAGCCTGAACTCTTGGGATAAGCTAATCAAGGCTTTCTTAGCCAAATTCTTCCCTCCTCAAAAGCTTAGTAAGCTTAGAATGGATGTTCAAACCTTCAGATAGAAAGAAGGAGAATCCCTCTATGAAGCTTGGGAGAGGTACAAACAACTGACCAAAAAGTGTCCTTCTGACATGCTTTCAGAATGGACCATTCTGGATATATTCTACGATGGTCTGTCTGAGTTATCAAAGATGTCACTGAACCATTCTGCAGGTGGATCCATTCACCTAAAGAAAATGCCTACAGAAGCTCAAGAACTCATTGACATGGTTGCTAATAACCAGTTCATGTACACTTCTGAGAGGAATCCTGTGAGTAATGGGATGCCTCAGAAGAAGGGAGTTCTTGAAATTGATACTCTGAATGTCATATTGGCTCAGAATAAAATATTAACTCAGCAAGTCAATATGATTTCTCAGAGTCTGAATGGAATGCAAGCTGCATCCAACAGTACTCAAGAGGCATCTTCTGAGGAAGAAGCTTATGATCCTGAGAACCCTGCAATAGCAGAGGTGAATTACATGGGTGAACCCTATGGAAACACCTATAATCCCTCATGGAGAAATCACCCAAATATCTCATGGAAGGATCAACAAAAGCCTCAACAAGGCTTTAACAATGGTGGAAGAAACAGGTTTAATAGCAAGCCTTTTCCATCATCCACTCAGCAACAGACGGAGAATTCTGAGCAGAAGCCATCTAGCTTAGCAAATATAGTCTCTGATCTATCTAAGGCTACATTAAGTTTCATGAATGAAACAAGGTCTTCCATTAGAAATCTGGAAGCACAAGTGGGCCAGCTGAGTAAAAGGATCATTGAAACCCCTCCTAGTATTCTCCCAAGCAATACAGAAGAGAATCCAAAAGGAGAGTGCAAGGCCATTGAATTGATTACCATGGCCGAACCTGTAAGGGAGGGAGAGGACGTGAATCCCAGTGAGGAAGACCTCCTGGGATGTCCAGTGATCAACAAAGAGTTTCCCTCTGAGGAACCAAAGGAATCTGAGGCTCATCTAGAGACCATAGAGATTCCATTGAACCTCCTTATGCCCTTCATGAGCTCTGATGAGTATTCTTCTTCTGAAGAAAATGAAGATGTTACTGAAGAGCAAGTTGCCAAGTACCTTGGTGCAATCATGAAGCTGAATGCCAAATTATTTGGTAATGAGACTTGGGAAGATGAACCTCCCTTGCTCACCAATGAACTGAGTGATCTGGATCAACTGAGATTGCCTCAGAAGAAATAGGATCCTGGAAAGTTCTTAATACCTTGTACCATAGGCACCATGACCTTTGAGAAGTCTCTATGTGACCTTGGGTCAGGGATAAACCTCATGCCCCTCTCTGTAATGGAGAAATTGAGAATCTTTGAGGTGCAAGCCGCCAGAATCTCACTAGAGATGGCAGACAACTCAAGAAAACAGACTTATGGACTAGTAGAGGACATGTTAGTAAAGGTCGAAGACCTTTACATCCCTGCTGATTTCATAATCCTAGACACTGGGAAGGAAGAGGATGAATCCATCATCCTTGGAAGACCCTTCCTAGCCACAGCAAGAGCTGTGATTGATGTGGACAGAGGAGAGTTAGTCCTTCAACTGAATGAGGACAACCTTGTGTTTCAAACTCAAGGATCTCCTTCTGTAACCATGGAGAGGAAGCATGAAAAGCTTCTCTCACTGCAGAGTCAATCAAAGCCCCCACAGTCAAACTCTAAGTTTGGTGTTGGGAGGCCTCAGTCAAACTCTAAGTTTGGTGTTGAATCCCCACATCCAAACTCTAAGTTTGGTGTTGGGAATCTATAAAATTGACCTGATCACCTGTGTGGCTCAGTGAGAGCCCACTGTCAAGCTGTTGACATTAAAGAAGCGCTTGTTGGGAGGCAACCCAATGTTATTTAATATATTTTATTTTATTTTCTCTTTGTTATTTCATGATTTACTAGGTTGATGATCATGTGGAGTCACAAAAACTACAAAAAAATTCAAAAACAGAATGAAAAACAGCATTAAAAATAGAACACCCTGGAGGAAGGGCTTACTAGCGTTTAAACGCCAGAACAGAGCATAGAGCTGGTGCTGAACACCAGAAACAAGCATAGAACTGGCGTTCAATGCCAGAAACATGCTACATCTGGGCATTGAATGCCCAGAATTGCATGCAAAGGTGTTTTACATGCCTAATTGGTGCAGGGATGCAAATCCTTGACACCTCAGGATCTGTGGACCCCACAGGATTCCCACCTACCTCACCCTCTCTCTCTCCATTCACAGTCATCCCTTCTATTTTCTATTCACCACTCACATCCATACACCCCACCTACCTTCCAAATCCAAAATCTATTTCCCACCCAATCCTACCCATATAGCCGAATACACACATCCCTCTATCTCCTCTATATCTTCTTCTTCTTCTTCTTCTATTCTTTCTTCTTTTGCTCGAGGGCGAGCAACATTCTAAGTTTGGTGTGGTAAAAGCATAGCTTTTTTTGTTTTTCCATAACCATTGATGGCACCTAAGGCCATAAAAACCTCTAGAAAGAGGAAAGGGAAGACAAAAACTTCCACCTCCGAGTTATAGGAGATGGAGAGATTCATCTCAAGGATCTATAGCTCAGTGGTAGAACATTTGACTGCAAATCAAGAGATCCCTGAGATACCTTAGGGGATACATTTTCCTCCACACAATTATTGGGAGCAACTAAGGATGGAGCACCAAGAGCACTCCATCATCCTCCATGAAATTAAAGAAGATCAAAAAGCAATGAGGGAGGAGCAACAAAGACAAGGAAGAGACATAGAAGAGCTCAAGGACATCATTGGTTCCTCAAGAAGAAAACGCCACCATCACTAAGGTAGACTCATTCCTTGTTCTTAAATTTTCTGTTTTTCATCTTTTATGTTAAATGTTTTTTATATTTGTGTCTTTATTTCATGATCATTAGTGTCTAAGTGTCTATGCCTTAAAGTAGTGAATATGAATCCATCACCTCTCTTAAATGAAAAATGTTTTAAAAACAAAAGAACAAGAAGTACATGGTTTTGAATTCATCCTTGAAACTAGTTTAATTATTTTGATGTGGTGACAATACTTTTTGTTTTTTGAATGAATGCTTGAACAGTGCATATGTCTTTTGAAGTTGTTGTTTAACAATGTTAAATATGTTGGCTCTTGAAAGAATGATGAACAGGAGAAATGTTATTTGATAATCTGAAAAATCATAAAAATGATTCTTGAAGCAAGAAAAAGCAGTGAATACAGAAAGCTTGCGAAAAAAATGGCGAAAAAAATGATAGAAAAAAAAAGAAAAAAAAGCAAGCAGAAAAAGCCAAAAGCTCTTAAAACCAAGAGGCAAGAGCAAAAAGCCAGTAACCCTTAAAACCAAAAGGCAAGGGTAATAAAAAGGATCCAAGGCTTTGAGCATCAGTGGATAGGAGGGCCTAAAGGAATAAAATCCTGGCCTAAGCGGCTAAACTAAGCTGTCCCTAACCATGTACTTGTGGCGTGAAAGTGTCAAGTGAAAACTTGAGACTGAGCGGTTAAAGTCAAGGTCCAAAGCAAAAGCAGAGTGTGCTTAAGAACCATGGACACCTCTAATTGGGGACTTTAGCAAAGCTGAGTCACAATCTGAAAAGGTTCACCCAGTTATGTGTCTGTGGCATTTATGTATCCGGTGGTAATATTGGAAAACAAAGTGCTTAGGGCCACGGCCAAGACTCATAAAATAGCTGTGTTCAAGAATCATCAAACTGAACTAGGAGAATCAATAACACTATCTGAATTCTAAGTTCCTATAGATGCCAATCATTCTGAACTTCAATGGATAAAGTGAGATGCTAAAACTATTCAAGAGGCAAAAAGCTACAAGTCCCGCTCATCTGATTGGAGCTATGTTTCATTGATAGTTTGGAATTTATAGTATATTCTCTTCTTTTTATCCTATTTGATTTTCAGTTGCTTGGGGACAAGCAACAATTTAAGTTTGGTGTTGTGATGAGCGGATAATTTATACGCTTTTTGGCATTGTTTTTACATAGTTTTCAGTATGATTTAGTTAGTTTTTAGTATATTTTTATTAGGTTTTAATTAAAAATCACATTTCTGGACTTTACTATGAGTTTGCGTGTTTTTCTGTGATTTCAGGTATTTTCTGGCTGAAATTGAGGGACCTGAGCAAAAATCAGATTCAGAGGTTGAAGAAGAACTGCGGATGCTGTTGGATTCTGACCTCCCTGCACTCAAAGTAGATTTTCTGGAGCTACAAAAATTCAAATGGCGCGCTTCCAATTGCGTTGGAAAGTAGACATCCAGGGCTTTCTAGAAATATATAATAGTTCATACTTTGCCCGAGTTTAGACGACGCAAACTGGCGTTGAACGCCAGTTCCATGTTGCAGTCTGGCGTTCAGCGCCAGAAACAAGTTGCAAAGTGGAGTTCAACGCCAGAAACACGTTACAAACTGGTGTTCAACTCCAAAATTGACCTCTCCATGTGAAATATTCATGCTCAGCCCAAGCACATACCAAGTGGGCTCCGGAAGTGGATTTCTGCATCAAATACTTACTTCTGTAAATCCTAATAGCTAGTCTAGTATAAATAGGACTTTTTACTATTGTATTTACATATTTAGTTTCATCTTTAGATCACGTTTGGGGGGCTGGTCTCTCGGCCATGCCTGAACCTTTATCACTTATGTAATTTCAACGGTAGAGTTTCTACACACCATATATTAAGGTGTGGAGCTCTGCTGTTCCTCAAAGATTAATGCAAAGTACTACTGTTTTTTTATTCAATTCAACTTATTCCGCTTCTAAGATATTCATTCGCACTTCAAAATGATGGATGTGATGATCGTGACAGTCATCATCATTCTCAACTTATGAATGCGTTCCTGACAACCACTTCCGTTCTACCTTAGATTGAATGGATATCTCTTGGATATCTAATACAGGGGACCGAGTCCGAGATATTAGAGTCTTCGTGGTATAAGTTAGAACCCATGGATGGCCATTCCTGAGATCCGGAAAGTCTAAACCTTGTCTGTGGTATTTCGAGTAGCATCTGGGAAGGGATGGCTGTGACGAGCTTAAAACTCGCGAGTGCTGGGCGTAGTGACAGACGCAAAAGGATCAATGGATCCTATTCCAGTATGATCGAGAACCGACAGATGAATAGCCGTACCGTGACAGAGCATCTTGGACCATTTTCACTGAGAGGACGGGAAGTAGCCATTGACAACGGTGATGCCCAACATACAGCTTGCCATGGAAAGGAGTAGGAATGATTGGATGAAGACAGCAGGAAAGCAGAGATCGGAGGAACGAAAGCATCTCTATACACTTATCTGAAATTATCACCAATGAATTACATAAGTACCACTATCTTATCTTATATTTTATTTATTTTCATCCACTATAATTTCTTAATACAATTGAATCTGCCTGACTGAGATCTACAAGGTGACCATAGCTTGCTTCATACCGACAATCTCCGTGGGATCGACCCTTACTCACGTAAGGTTTATTACTTGGACGACCCAGTGCACTTGCTGGTTAGTTATACGAAGTTGTGAAACAGATATAAGATTATGAACGTGCGTATTAAGTTTTTAGCGCCGTTACCAAGGAATGGAATGATCACGATTTCGCACACCATCCACCAACACACAGCTTGCCATAGAAGGAACCTTGCGTGCGTGAAGAAGAAGGCAAGAAGAAAGCAGAGATTCAGAAGACAAAGCATCTCCAAAACTCCAACATATTCTCCATTACTGCAGAACAAGTATTTAATTAGTGCTCTTTTATTTTTCGCAAGTCAAACTGATAATTATAATTGACCTCCTGACTAAGATTTACAAGATAACCATAGATTGATTCAAACCAACAATCTCCGTGGGATTCGACCCTTACTCACGTATGGTATTACTTGGACGACCCAGTGCACTTGCTGGTTAGTGGTACGAGTTGTGAAAAGTGTGATTCACAATTCGTGCACCAATCCCACTAAGAATCTGGATAAGGCTGCCAATCTCCCGTTGAGTTGTTGTATCTCTCTAACACAAGTTGGGCTCTTCATGTTGAGTATGGCCTGGTATTTGTCTGGATTCGCTTCAATTTCTCTTTGTGTGCGCATGAAACCTAAGAATTTGCCCGCTTCTTCTGCAAAGGTGCATTTTGTGGGATTGAGTCGCATGTCGTGCTTCCTTATAGTGTCGAACACTTAAGCCAGGTCGGACAATAATGTCTCTTCACTTTGTGTCTTTATCAACATGTCGTCCACATAGACTTCTATGATTTTTTTGATGTGATCTGAGAAGACTTTATTCATTAGCCTTTGATAAGTAGCTCCCGCATTCTTGAGACCGAAAGGCATCACAATGTAGCAGTAATTCTCTTTTGGCATAAAAAATGAGGTCTTTTCTTGATCTGGTGGATACATGGAGATTTGGTTGTATCCGGAATATGCATCCATAAACGAGAGGTATCTATATCCGGAGGAAGCATCTACCAGAGCGTCGATACTTGGGAGTGGGTAAAGATCTTTTGGGCAGGCTTTGTTAAGGTCGGTGTAGTCGGTGCACATTCGCCACTTCCCATTTGATTTTTTCACCAAGACGACGTTAGCTAGCCATAGTGGGTACTTGACTTCTCTTATGAATCCTGCCTCCAGTAGTGCTTGTACCTGTTCTTCCACAACTTGGGATCGCTCTGGCCCAAGTTTTCTTCGTCTCTGCTGTACCGGTCGAGATCCTTGATAGACCGCCAACTTGTGACACATTAGCTTGGGATCTATGCCTGGCATGTCTGCAGCTTTCCATGCAAAGAGATCGACATTATCTCGCAAGAACTGTACTAGTAATTCCTTTGCATCTCCTTTCAGGATCGTGCCAATATTAGTCATTTTGTCCGAGGTATCTCCGATCTGAACTTTCTCTATTTCACCTTCGGGCAGTGGACGGAGTTCTTCTCGTCTCTGAACTCCACCAAGCTCAATTGTATGGAACTCTTCTCCTCTGCCTCTGAGGTTTAGACTTTCGTTATAACAGCGGCGTGCCATCTTTTGATTTGCTTTTATTGTGGCTATCCCCTCTGTAGTTGGGAATTTCATGCATAGATGTAGAGTCGAGACTATTGCGCTGAGTTGATTTAGTGTTGTCCGACCTATTAGGACATTGTAGGCTGAACTCACGTCGACCACAATGTAGTCTATCTTGAGTGTTCTGGATTGGATCCCTTTTTCGAAGGTTGTATGTAGTGACACGTATTCCAGTGGTTGTACTGGGGTATCTCTCAGTCCGAACAGGCTGTTCGGGTATGCTCTAAGCTCCTTTTCTTCTAAGCCGAGTTTGTCGAAGGCTATTTTGAATAAGATGTCGGCAAAACTCCCTTGGTCTATTAATGTGCGGTGGAGATTAGCGTTTGCTAGTATGATGGTGATGACCATGGGATCGTCGTGTCCTGAGATGATACCGGATGCGTCTTTTTTGGTGAACGTGATCGCAGGGATGTCGGGTGCTTCCTCCTTTCTTTCGACATGATATACTTCTTTGAGGTATCTTTTGCGGGATGATTTGGAGATTTCGCCTCCTGGGAATCCTTCATGTATCATATGGACATGTCTTTCTGGCGTACGAGGTGATCGCTGATGAGTATTTTGGTGAAAAATAAATTTCTCCCAAAACACACAAATCTAACCGGCGAATAAAGTGAATGCCTAGATGTTTGGATATAACTCCACCTTCTTAAACAAATGCTTGCCATGCTTGTTCTGTTTCCAAAAAAATAAAAGAAAAGTTTGAACAAAAGTAACTTGGCTCAATTAGTGACAAATCAAGTAGAATTAAGTGGTGGTATGCATGCTTGATTGTTTAGTCAGATCACTGGAATTAGAGTGTAGAATTATCATACACTTCTAATCCGAATTGCTCACTCAACCAATCCTTGTGGGATTCGACCTCACTCTATTGTGAGTTTTTACTTGACGATAACCGGTGCACTTGCCGGAAGGAATTTTGCCGATCGTGCAATTTCCTAAATCGTAGCATAACAAGTTTATGCGCATCAAGTGTGCAGCGTTTGAGGTAACGTTAGCCCTCAAACGTTGGCGAAAACGCCAGTTCTGGAGGCTCAAATGTATTGTCCACCCCATACTATTATACATTGTTGGAAAGCCCTGGATGTCTACTTTCCAATGCCGTTGGGAGCATATTATTTGGAGCTCTACAGCTCGAGTTATACTCCTTTGAAGGTGCAGAGGTCAGTTGGCCTCACTGCAGGTTGCCACCATGTTCGTTTATGCACATTGCGGGGCAGTTTTCTCCCTCAATTTTAGTGTCCACCATGCAGTGCCATATATTCTTGGAAAGCTCTTGATTCCTACTTTCCAATGCTTCTTGAATCACCTCATTTGGAGCTCTGTAGCTCAAGTTATTCTTGTTGGAAGTATACCCCTTGTATGCCTTGTGGTGTGTGGCGCCAACGTTAGCCTCCAAGTTAGGGGGCTAACGTTGGGGCTAACTTCATGCCTCCAGGTTCAATTTCACTTATTCCATTCTTCACTTCTAGCCATTCCTCTTTGCTTCAACCTTTCTCCAAGCTTTCTTCACCTATCATTAATCAACCAAACACATCAAAGCTATGCTTAAAATCATGAGATATTCATTCTTTCATAATATGTGACAATTTTAGCATAAAACCTCATGAAATAGCATGAATTCATACATGGTTGGTTCAATCAAGGGAAACATGAAAATCTACTCAATTAGCTTGCTTGTAGCTCAAGAAAGTGCATAATTCTAATGAAAACTAAAGAAAAAGACTAGCTAAAATAGGCTAGGATGACTTGTCATCAATCGCTCAGCTCGTCCGACATCTTCATCTTTTCGTCTTTTTCTTTGCTCATCATCTCGGGTGGCCAGATACCGATTTAGTTTTCCTTCTCTTACTAATTTTTCTATGATGTTTTTTAAGTCGAAGCATTCGTTGGTGGAATGCCCTCGGACCCGATGATATTCACAGTATTCGTTCCGATTTCCTCCTCCTCTTTTGCCTTTAAGTGGTTGAGCTGGGGGTATCTTTTCTGTGTTACAGACTTCTTTGTAAATATCCACAAGGGACACCCGAAGAGGGGTGTAATTATGATACTTTTTTATTTTTTTGCCCGTTCGATCTTCCTTCTTCTTGGATTCTTTATCTCGGTAGGTGAAACCGGATTTTGAGGCTTCTCCAAGTCGGGAATTTTCTTCCATGTTGATGTACTTCTCTGTCCGCTCTTGCACCTCGTCTAGAGATGTGGGGTATTTCTTTGATATAGATTGGCTGAAAGGTCCCTCTCGTAGGCCGTTGATGAGGCCCATGACGGCAGCCTCTGTTGGCAAGCTTTGTATGTCTAGGCATGTTTTGTTGAATCTTTCTATGTAGTTGCGAAGACTTTTCCGATCTCCTTGCTTGATACCCAGTAAACTGGAGCGTGCTTAGCCTTGTCTTTTTGGTTGGAGAATCTGGCCAGGAACTTTTTGGCCAGGTCGTTGAAGTTTGAGACGGACTTCGGAGGTAGGTTGTCAAACCATCTAATTGTTGTCTTTGTGAGAGTCGTTGGAAAAGCTTTGCAGCGAACGGCATCTGGAGTGTCGGTGAGGTACATTCTGCTTTTGAAGTTGCTGAGATGATGGTTGGGATCTGTGGTGCCATCGTACAAAGTCATATCCGAAAGTTTGAAGTCTTTATGGATTTTAGTCTTCATGATTTCCCTAGTGAATAGATCTTGATCCTTGCGAGAGTTGTCCTCAGGGGTGGTCCGGGTAGCCTTTGCTTTGAGATCGGCTTCAAGTTGTAGGAGTTTATCTTCTAATTCTCAACGTCGCCTTACCTCTCTTTGTAGATCCTTGCCAACTTCTTGCTGGTACTGGCTTTCTTTTTTGAGTTGCTTTAGGCAATCTTGAAGTGCTTCTATTACTCCCGGATGTGATGAGTTTTTGTCTCCGTTAGATTCTGGAGTATCCTTTGGTGTGGCATCCGTATTTTTGTGCGGCGTTCTGTCCTCTAGATCTGAGTTATGGTCGTTGTCATGGTCGTCCGCCATGGTGATGGGATGACTTCCAGGTTCCCGGCAACGGCGCTAATGTTCCGAGGGTTACCTGAAACTGTAGGTCGATCTCGGATGAGATCTTCTGTACTGGTCGGAGATGACGTGTCTGGCTGGCTGGTTGCGGCCGGAGCTGTAGTGTCCGACTTGTTGGACTGACTACACCTCTGATCCTTGGTTACCGGAGGGTCGGGGGTACCTACAAGAGACTCCGATGCTTAAGTTAGCATGGGTATTAAATAGGTTTTTAGTAGAATCAGAGTATGAGTTATACCTGGGTGCTCCAGTGTATTTATAATGGTGTGGAGTGACCTTTTTAGATAAGATAAGTTAGTTATCTTATCTTATCTTATCTTTGGGTGAGGTCAGCTTATCTTCAAGGGAACCGTCCTTATCTCTGTAGGCTCATACTGCCTGGGGATTTGGGTCGTGTTCCTCTATTTGGGCCCTTTATTGGGCTTTCCTATCGATTGGCCGAGCTCTTTAGAAGAAGAGGTCGGATAGTCTGACCTGAAGAGGTCGGTCGCTTTGTCGCCAGTCATCCCGGGTCGGATAGCTCGACCCAGGGTATGAACACTAAGTCACCATCATCCAACACAACATTCAAGTGGGTAAAATTTCTATCCCTAAGCTTCACTTTCTCACTTGAATATGGTTTGATTAAAAATGAGGGTCAACTTAGAGCTCTTTGTGGAGTCAAGAGTAGGAGAGAGTTGTGTAGTGGTTGGACACGTCACTCTAAGTTCATGATGGTTGCATGCTCAAAGTTGAAAAGTAATGGTTGGTGTAGAACCAAATTGCATGGGTCTAGGAGAATGTTTGGGTGCCTAATTGAGAATTCTAAGGTCATGCCACCCAATTGGAATCATGATGATCAATTTGAAGATGGGTGTCAAAACAAAGTGTGGGATCCCGGATCGCACAAGGAGAATCAAATTTGGGAGCTCATGGTTTGTGAAGAACTCCATCAAAGCTTGAAGATATTAAAATTGAAGAATGGAGCTCATTGGAGATTCAAGCATTGGTGGATGTTCAAGGATAGCTTCAAGCACAAGCCACCTTAAGAGGAGCTCCCCATAAGTCCAACTTAAGGACAATAAACAAAAGTGCTAGGTGGGAGACACCCCACCATGGTAAAATCTTTTCATTTTTCCTTTTTTGTACATATTGGTAATTAGTTTAATTTCATGTTTTGTTTTGTTTGTTGAGTTTATTTAGTAGAATAATATGTTAAATAAGGTTTTAAGGTGTTTGGGTAGCTGTTTGGAGGTTTGGAATGCTTGGTTTGGTGCAAGAACTTGGAAAAATTTTGAAAAACAGAGCACCAACCCGCGCGTGCGCGCACCTGGTGCGTACGCGCGCCTCAAGCATTTCGACCATCCATGCGGACGCGCCATGTACGCGGACGCGTGGATGCAAAAATCTCACCCCTCCATACATTGACCCGAGAGTTGCGCCTACACTGCGCCAGCACCATGCCTGAGGCACAAAATCACCCGTGCGTGCGCGCACCTGGCGCGTACGCGCCCTTGAAGCTAATTGCGTAATGCGTGCGCGCCGATAGCGTCACCTACCCTCCTGGTACATGTCCCAGAGAGTTATGCCCAGTTTGTGCCTATCCTGTGCCTGCAACCCACGCGTGTGCGCACCTGGCGCGTACGCGTCGTTTAGCTAAACTGTGCATCGGCGCGAAAGCGTGCATGACGCGTCCGTGCCGGTAAAAAAAATTTCTTCCATTTTCTTTTATTACATTTGCTTATTTTCATTTATTGCATTTTAATTTTGTTTTTATAGCTTGTTCTTATCTTCTTTTCTAAGTTTCTTATTTTAATAATGGTGTTGAATTCTCTTACTCAATTGTTGAGAATTTCTTGGTTAATCTTGATGCTTCTAGACTTGTTTGATATTGATGGATAATGAAATATTTAATTCAATGCTTAACCTTTGATGATCCTTATATTTTTTGTGCATTGATATGAGCTTACATGTCTTTCATGACCCACTATTTCTAGTCGAACTTGATGCTTTTGAGTGCTCTTCATGCCTTGACTTTACTCTTGCATCAAGTATTAATTGATATACCCTTTTCCTATATTGCTGCCTCACTCACATGCGTAGCTAACATGTAGTGAGAACCCTACTCTTAATTGGCATTAGCCCCGCCTATGTTCTATTGCTTTCATATCTTTGTTGTAGGCTTAATTTTCTCTCTTTTTCTCTTCTTTGAGATTGGCCACCAAGAAGGAAAGAAAAGGAAAATCTTCTAAATGGGGCAACAAACAAGTCCTTCCGCACAACCTTTTGGAGGAACTCATCAATTGTAGCAACCCGTCCACCTTGCTCTTCTTTGCATGCACCGAGAACGGTGCAAATTTCTAAGTGTGGGGAGGTCGTCCGACCGACCTCTATGGGTAACAACTTCCTTTTTCAACACCAAATTCTTAATTTTTATCCTTGTTAGTTAGTTGTTGCATTGCATGATAGGTTGCATGCTAGT
The DNA here is from genome assembly GCF_000816755.2 of Arachis ipaensis. Classification (NCBI taxonomy): domain Eukaryota; kingdom Viridiplantae; phylum Streptophyta; class Magnoliopsida; order Fabales; family Fabaceae; genus Arachis; species Arachis ipaensis. The sequence goes on from NC_029793.2 coordinate 103,610,389, forward strand.
TAGAAATTGCATGCTAGTTTATTTGCATTGAATAAATGTTCATACCCTTTTCTTGTCCTTCTTTATTCTTAGCACGAGGACATGCTTGGTTTAAGTGTGGGGAGATTTGAGAAACCCCGATTTTGAGGTTTATCTTGTGCTTAATTTGGGAGATTTTATCAACTTTTCTCACATTTATTCAATGAAATAGCATGGTTTTGCAATTCTCCCTTGATTTGTGCTTAAATGTGAAAACATGCTTTTTAGGCCCTAAATTTGGTAATTTTAATTCACTTTGATTCCATTCGATGCCTTGATATGTTTGTTGAGTGATTTCATATTCATAAGACAAGTATTGGATGGAAGAAGTGAGGAGAAAAGCATGCAAAGTGAGAAAACTCATGAAGAAATGAAGGAACCGTAAAGCTGTCAAGCCCGACCTCTTCACACTCAAACGACCATAACTTGAGCTACAGAGATCCAAATGAGGCGGTTTTAGTTGCATTGGAAAGCTAGCATCCGGGGCTTCGAAATGATATAAAATTTGTCATATGTTGCTTTGCGCTCAGGGGCGCGCACGCGCCATGTACGCGTGCGCGCCGATGCTGCTCATGGGTCCACTTTAATGAAATCGCCTCCAGCGATTTTGCAGCTCATTTTGGGCCCAATCCAACCCATTTCTGATGCTATTGAACCCAAGGATTGAGAGGGGGAAAAAATAAAGTAGTCATAGTTTAGTTTTCATCATGTTTTAGGGTTAGAATTCTAGAGAGAGAGGTTCTCTCCTCTCTCTAGATTTTAGGGTAGTTTTAGTTAATTCTTCTTGGATCCAAGTTATAATTCTTGTCTTGATTTAGTTTTTCTTCTTAATTTCTTGTATTACATCTCTACTCTTCTAGTTTTACTTGTCATTTCTCTTATTTTGCCATTTTTATGTTTATGAACCATTGTTGAATCTTAATTTTCTTTAATGCAATTTTAAGTTTCCATGTTCTTTTATTGTTGATTTGAGTTGTGATCTTGTTTCCTTGCAATTTGTAGTTGGTAGATTTTACTAATTCTTGTCATTTATTATGCTTTCCTTTTGTACCCACCAAGTGTTTGACAAAATGCTTGATTGGATGTTAGAGTAGATTTTGAGCATTCTTGGCTTGGAGAGAGTAATTAGGCAATCTTAAGTCATGAAAACCCAACTCATGTTGGTGATCTAGAGTTGTTAGCTAATATTGTTTCCATTGACGCTAATCTTTTGCTAATTTAATTAGTAAGTTGATTAGGACTTTTGGATTGAGATTAGCTAGTCTTATTAGACTTTCTCTCATGGAAAATAATATGATACCTTCTTCCAATGTTGGAGATGACGTAATAAGATAAATTCTTGTTTATTATTGTGGTATGATTGATTAGTCTTGTTTGACTTTCTCCCTATTTGTTGGAGTTGACTAAATAAGATGAATTAATCATTGCATGACTAGGATAGAAAGCCTATGATCTCAAAACTTGCCATGAATGTCTCTCTTTATTACTTGCTTTCTTTATTTACTTGTTTGATTTACTTTTCTTGTCACTTATTTTGTTGCCCCTCTTATCAACCAAAAACCTCCCATGCATCCTTCATAGCCAATAATCATACACTTCATTGCAATTCCTTGTGAGACGACCCGGAGTCTAAATACTTCGGTTAATTCTTATTTGGGGTTTGTTACTTGTGACAACTCAAATTTAATTTGATTTGAGGATTGACTATTGGTTTAGACTATACTAACAACGAAATTATTTTGTAGAATTCTAAACTGGTATAAATCCTTGTGTCAATGATCAACTTGAAGACGGGTGTAGAATCAAGATTTGGGATCCAGAAATATATGAGGATCAATTTTGGGAGCTCAAAGCTTGTGAAGAACTCCATCAAAGCTTGAGAAATTTACTTGGTATTGACGAGAGTCATGCGAAAGCGTGGCTGGAGGCGTGCCTTAGGCACAAATATGACCACGCGACCGCGTCGCTGACGCGTTCGCGTCGTTTGCGAAATAGCCTCCCCAGGCGTCCGTGTCACCCATGCGCACGCATGACCCTGCAAAATCGATGTAAAAGGGTGTATGGCAGAAAGTTATGATGGAGCTGAGCTAGAATGGAGGTGGAAAGTTTAAGTTAATTAAGGATTCAAATTTTAGTCCACTTGGCCAAATACAATCCTACCTTGACCCTAACCCCATTACAACCCTTAAAAGACCTCTTGATATGTGTATCTGTGCATCAAATTTTTGTTGATTGTTAGATGAAGAGCAAGTCTTAGAAAGCAAGGTTAGTAGAGAATTGAGAGATCGAACCTTAAACACCTGAGCGATTAGAGTGCATATACTTCCAGTGAGGGTTCGATGCTCTCGATTCTTTGTTCCCGGCTTTCATGAGCTATTTTCTTCTGCAAGCTTACTTGTACTTTATTTTGTGATTTGAATTAGTGAAATCCAGTTCATGTCTGTTCTTGGAAGATTTATTTACTTTGACCAAGTAGGTAGAAACATCTTAGCATGTAGTTGCATTCATATACATAGGTTGCATTTCATACATTCTACCATTCCTCTTCACTCTCTTATAACTTCTCTTGAAAAAACACGCAAACGCGTGACCTGCGCGTCCGCTTCGCCTGCGCCGCACAGCTTATCCAGATCAGCGCCAAATATCTTATCTTTTCTTTTCTAATCCTAATTTCTTCTATCTTTTCTTCCTTCTTTCTTTTTTCTACTTTCTTCTTTCTTCTTTCTTACTTTCTTCTTCTTCATCTCTTTAACTTCTCATCCTTCTTCACTTTCATTCTATTTTACTTAATCTATTTGCATACTTTCATTCATTGTATTTTAATTTTGTGCATATTTTTATTTTCTTTTCTAAATCTATTATTTTTTCTATTGGTGTTAAATTTTCTTATTTAACCGTTGCACCTTCTCTTGAATTATCCTGGTGCTTCATGACTTATTTTATTCTGATTGGGTATTTTATTCATAAGTCAATACTAATTTTTATAATACTGGTATTCCTTTGCATTGACATGCACTTACACTATCTTGCATTACCCACACTCCTCCCCTTTGTTGCAAATTTTGCACCACTGGCTGGCCACCGAGGAAGGGAAACAAAAAAGGTTTACATAGGGTGACAGACAAGTCAATATGCACAATCTCTAGAGAAAGGCGTCAGTTGTAGCAACCCGTCCACTTGCACATCTCAGCATGCACCGAGGACGGTGCAATTTTTAAGTATGGGGAGGTCGGTACCGACTTCCATGGGTTAGTTATTTCCTTCTTAACACTAATATTTAATTTTCTATGTTAATTTAGTTGTTGCATTTGCATGCTTGTTTGATTTTGTGCATATTTTACCACTTGGTTGAAGTAATATTTTCTTTTTCAAGAAATTTTTTATAGCATTTCACTAATTTGAATTAAACTTTTTGAAAAATTTGTTTGAAGAAATTTTAATTTGGAACATGGTTTTAGAGCTTGAACACACAAAACCAGTGAGATTTTGAGCCTACTTGATTGGTTGCATCTTATCAACCAATATTTTATTTTTTGTGTGTGTTTTTCTCTCTAAAATTGTGATCTTTGTCTTTCTTGATTCTATATTTCCATGGTTTCTAAACCACTATTTTATGGTTTATCTTGTGCTCAATTGAGTGGTTTTTATCAAGTCTTTGCACACTTATTCATACTAATTGCATGGTTTTACATTTTCCTTCCTAATCTTGTGCTATGATTGAAAACATGCTTCTTTGGCCTTATATTTGCTAATATTAAATCCTCTCTTATTACCATTAGATGCCTTAATATGTGTGTTAAGTGTTTTCAGAGATTACAGGGCAGGAATGGCTGAGAGGATGGAAAGGAAGCATGCAAAAGTGGAAGGAATACAAGAAATTGAAGAAATTGCTAAGATGTCCAGCCTGACCTCTTTGCACTCAAACGGTCATAACTTGAGCTACAGAGGTCCAAATGACGCAATTTTAGTTGCGTTGGAAAGCTAACGTCCGGGGCTTCGAAATGATATATAATTTACTATAGTTGCCTTGAGAATAGATGACGTGGACGCGTGCATCACGCACACGCGTCGCATCTGCGGAAATCAGCGTATTAGAAATCGCAACCAGCGATTTCTGGGCTGTTTTTGGCCCAGTTCTTGACCCAGAAAATACAGAATAGAGGCTATAAAGTGGGAGAATCAACCCATTCATAAAAAAGAACAATTCATACAACATTCATATACATAATTTTAGGTTTTAGATGTAGTTTTAGAGAGAGAGAGGCTCTCTCCTCTCTCTTAGGATTTAGGATTAGGATTAGGATTAGGATTTAGGATTTCTATTATGATTAGGCTACTTCTCTTCATTCCAGGTTCAATGTTCCTTTAATTTATATTTCTCTTCTACTTTTATTTATTCTAATGCTTTTATTTGTATTTGACTTATGTTGCCAAATTGGCTTATGAACCTTTTCATGTTAGATTTGAATATTCTATTTAATGCATATTGAGGTATTTCAGATTTAAGATTGCTTTCTTCGAATTTATGTTATTAATCCTTTTAATTTAATTTAGATTTATTCCCCTTTGCTTTGGTTAAGTAATTGGTAATACTTGAGTTGTCAAACTCAACAGTTGATTGAGATTTGGGAATTACTGATTAATTTGGATCGCTCTAAAGCTAGTCTTTCCACAGGAGTTGACTAGGACTTGATGATCAAATTGATTAATCAACTTAACTTTCCTTTATTTAGTAAGGGTTAACTAAGTGGGAGCGATAAACAATTCTCATCACACCTGATAAGGATAACTAGGATGGGATTTCCAATTCTCATACCTTACAATGGTTTTTATGATAATTAAGATTTAACTTCCTGCCAATTTATTTTCCTTTTTCCTATTTCAAAAACCCAAATTTCTACCTTTTCCATAACCAATAATAAATCATACTTCCCTGCAATTCCTTGAGAAGACGACCCGAGGTTTAAATACTTCGGTTATAAATTTTATTGGGTTTTGTTACTTGTGACAACCAAACTTTTGTACGAAAGGATTCTCTGTTGGTTTAGAAACTATACTTACAACGCTATTAATTTTATAAAAATTTTTTACCGGCAGAAAGTCCAATCGTTCATTCATCCTCAAAAAGAATGAATAGAGTATAATTAGGAAACATAGGGCAAGTAGCACAAAAAAGACAAAGGGTGAAGCAAATACAATCTATACTTAGAGCCAAAAGAAAACAAACAAACATTTAATTGAGGAAGTTTGCATAGTGGTGTGGTATGATAAAAGACAATGTATGTGTTCTAAATGTGCACGGTTAGAACACCCACATTGGCCGGTTCAAACGGCAACCACACAATCAAAAATTAAGCATGAGTTCCTCAATTAAACGACCTAAGTTGCAAGCAATAGATAAGCATCAATTAGACTCAAGCAAGCTTAGGCAATTACAACACGAGTGAATTGAATTTAGGAAATATTGGATATTGAAATTGTGCAAGTAGAAGCACAAGATTGATATAAAATAGCACAACACACAATAACCAATTTAATGATGAAAAAAAAAACTACTTATTCATCCTTAAGAACAATGAAATAATCACATGGATAAAGTCTTTGTTACAAAAAGGTGACAAGTTTGATAAGAATCAAGTCAAGTCAACTCAAACAAATGCAGAGCATTAACAAGAAACAAGGACCTTGTGATGTGATTATATTGATTTTGAAAACCAAGATGAATAAGCAATTCAATTTACTAAATTCAATATGCACTTATTCAAAATATCACCAAATGAGGGACAAATGTCAATTTCCATATCAATTTGGTGCTAGCAATTCAAGCAATAAACAAGTACATTATTGAAATTCAATCCACAATAATATAATGATCATTCAAAAGTGCACAATTCTTGATTAAAATGCCACACAAGGATATAGTCTAACACATATGGTAGCTACAACACATGCATTAAATTAAAAGTTCATTCGGGCATTTTATTGAACACATGATATGCAGTGCACATATTCAACAATTTCAAGACAAAATTCGAACATCAACAACCCATAAATCAGAAATTAAACACTTGCAATTCAACAAACAAACAATTAAGTAAAAATCAAGCTAGATTACCAAAGTTAAATAAAGAAAACAAAAATTAAACAAGCAAATAAACAAAACAAAGAGGAGTAAAAAGATAAGAAGAAGAAGAAAGAAGAAGGAAAGGGAAGGAAGAAGAAAGGCGGCACGCGGCACGGCATTGGCATCGCCGGTGGCGGTCGGGTCGCCGGAAGAAGGGATGGGTGGGGCTGGGAGGTGCTCTAGCATAACTGGGTTCTGTTTCTATTGCTGCCCAGATCGATGCCTGTGCATACGCACACAGGTCCGTGCGTATGCACAAAAGGTGAGAAAACAGGGGATGCACACACACAAGGGTGTGCGAGCGCTCCCAGTAGGAAGGGTGCTACAGAGTGTGCGTGCGCACAGGGCTGTGCACACACACAGAAAGTTTTTTTTTTCAACAGGGAAAAAGGATCATGTGTGCGTACGCACAAGTTCTATGCGTATGCACAAGGGCAAAAAACTTTGGGGTTCGCGCGTACAAGCATGTGCGAATGCTCCCAACAGAAGGGGTGCTGATGAGTGTGTGATGGGGGAAAATCGTCGGTAAAGAATTTCACAAAAATAAGTGCGTTGTAAGTATAGATCTAAACCGACAATTAAACCTCAATCAAATTTAATTTTTTTGTCACTAAAGCAAACCCAATAAAAATAAACCAAAGTATTAAACCTCGGGTCGTCTCTCAAGGAATTGCAGGGAAGTGTACTTATAATTGGTTATGAGATTGTATCTTTTTGGGTTTTGAAATAAGGAACAAATAATGTAAATAACAAGGAAATAAAATAATAATTAAGAAAAATCTTAGCAAGGATTGATAATTGGAATTCCTATCCCCATTATCATAGTCACTTGTGATGGTAATTGCCTTTTGCTATCACTTAGTTAACCTCTAACAATTGAAGGTAAGTCAAGTGAGAAAATCAACTTAAGTTCACAAGTCCTAATCAAAGACTAGAGTTAGTGAAGCTCAAGCCAACTAGCAAGTTTCAATCACCAACCAAAAAGAGACTTTGACAATCCAATAGTCTTTAATTACTCAATCTTAGCTAAGAACATAAAAAGCTAATTTAAAATCCAACCAAGCATTTCATCAAACACTTAGTGGGCGCAAAATAAAAGCATAGAAAAATAATAGAGAATGTAAAATCTAAAACCAACAATTGCAAGCATCAATGATAACAAATAAAGGAAGAAGCAAGAAACATGAAATACCTCGAATTGTATTAAAAAGGAAAATCAAATCTAACATGAGATTCATAAACTAAATTGGGAACATAAAGTGATCAATAAGGGAAATAAATAAACTAGAATGCTAGAACAAATAAAAGTAGAAGAGAACTAAGTAGAAAATAAGATAAAAATTCAGAAATTGAGAAGGAATAAAACTAAGAACCCTAAAACCTAGAGAGAGGAGAGAGTCTCTCTCTAGAAAACTACATCTAAACCTAAAATTATGTGAATGAAAGTTGTATGGTTGATTCTCCCACTCTGCAGCCTCTATTCTATGTTTTTCGGGCTTGAAACTGGGCCAAAAGGAGCCCAGAAATCGCTCCAGCATTTTCTAATATGTGCAGCACGTGGCTCTGTCACGCGTACGCGTCGCCTACGCGTACGCGTCGCTGAACTTTCACAAGGTCACGCATACGCGTCATTCACGCGTACACGTAGCCTAACTGCATGGAAACTATGGCAAATTGCATATCATTTTGAAGCCCCGGATGTTAGCTTTCCAATGTAACTGGAACCGCTCATTCGGACCTCTGTAGCTCAAGTTATGATCGATTTAGTATGAAGAGGTCAGGCTTGACAGCTTAGCAATTCCTTCAATTTCTTGTATTCCTTCCACTTTTGCATGCTTCCTTTCCATCCTCTAAGCCATTCCTGCCCTATAAACCCTGAAAATACTTAACAAACATATCACAGCATCGAATGGCAATAAGAGATGATTAAACATAGCAAATTTAAGGCCAAAGAAGCATGTTTTCAATCATAGCACAAAATTAGGAAGGAAAATGTAAAACATGCGAATTCTATGAATAAGTGTGAGAAAAGTGGATAAAATCCACTTAATTAAGCACAAGATAGACCTTAAAAATAGGGTTTATCAGTGTGCGTACACACAGATGTCAAAATCTGGAAAAAGTGTGCGTGGGTACAGGTGTATGCATACGCACACTGTCCTGTTTCTGCAACAATATTAATGCCTCTAAGGCACCAAACATGACATCCAAAATAGTTTTTCAAACTCCAAAACATATTAAAACCCCAAAAACATATTATTCCACTAAGATTACCTAATAAACACCAAAATGCAATTAAATTAAGCCAAGAATTCAATCAAACTTAGCTAACTAAAAAGACAAAATTCAATAAGCAAAAGCTAAAATAAGAGAAATGTTAGAAGGATATTACCATAGTGGGGTGTCTCCCACCTAGCACTTTGGTTTAAAGTCCTTAAGTTGGACTTTTTTGAATGAAGCTTGTGTCATGGTGGCTTATGCTTCCACTCATCCTTGAGTCGCCACCCATGTTTGCTCTTCAAAACTCCTCTGGGATCCCAAACTCTAGTTTTCCGGTCATCCTCTTGTTGATTTTTATTCTTGCTCTTGGATGGACAACCTTTCAAATCACCTTTAAAGCATCCAATTATATCTTGGGATCCTCCTAATTGGACCTTCTACCACTTATACCTTGAATTTCTTTGGCAACCAACACCCATTTCTTCACCATTTAACACTCTAAGAAGCACCTTAAGTTGGTGATTCGTCTCCAAGATAGCAAATTGATGTGGGCCGATGAAGTTCATTGAGGATATTGTTATCCACTCAAATTGCCTTTGGAATGGAATTGATCTTTTGGGCTCTTGCATGAATACCTTCACTTCTTTGGTGACCACCTCTTCCTTACCACCCTTTTCTAGCTCTTCCTCACCAACCTCCTCTAAGTTTTCTCTACTATCATTCAATCCAAGCTTAGGAGGTTGTGTGAGGTCTACTTCCATATCTCTCTCAAACTCAAAAGAGAAGGGTTCTTCAAGATCATTGAGGAAATTGACCAAGGTGGACAAAAAATCATGGATGATGGAATCCACTTCTTGATCAAATTCTCTCAATTCTCCATTCACCTTTTTGGGTTCAATTGTTTTACCTTCCTCCTCTTGTGAATCAAGCTTTAGCTCCACTCCTTCTACCTTAGACTCCATATTCTCCTCCTCACTACATTCCTTAGTTGATTTTCCACATTTCTCAAGGAGGATGTCTTGATTGCTTGAGTGTAGTAGGGCTAAGCAGTTCACTGCTTCGGCTATGGTTACCATGAACTCCCCTTGCTTCTTCCGAAATTCTTGTTACTCTTGGAGAAAAGTTTGAAGGTCTTGTTGTTCTTGGGACAAGGGTTGGAGAACTTCATCTTTGGGTGAGAAAGAAGGTTCAATGGTTGGGAGAAAGATTGTATGGTTGGAAGGTGAGTTATGTGGGTAAGGGTATTGATGTAGTGTATAAAGAGGTGATGGTTCATATGGTTGGTGGCAAGGTGTATAATTATTTGGATTCCATGAAGGTGGATGGTGTGGTGCTTGAAGTTTTGATGGTTGATGGTTGTGTATGGGGTACCGTTCATATCTTTGGTATTGGTATGCACATTGGAGGGAGTTTGGCTCGTTGTAGCATGGGGGAGGTGGTTGCCATGAGTATTGCTCATACGCAATTGGTTCCTCCCTCAATTGATTCTCCCACTCCATGATGCAATCCCAATTTGAATCCATCACACCCTACAATATAATTACAACCAAGCTCCAAGCAACAAGGGTGATAATTCATAGAGAAAATAGAAAATAAAAGCAAAAGACATCAATAAACAAGAAAAATAAACACCTAAGTATTAATGAAAACAACCAAATAACCAAAAAAGTAAGCTATTTACACTATGCACATATTCACAACAAACAAAAAATATGACACCAATTGCATTCTCCGACAACGGCGCCAAAAACTTGATAGATGAGGATTATGCCAATTCGGAATTGAGACAAAACAATTCCATTGATAGTATAGTCCGAACTGACAATGGATCCTCCCAATCAAAGTTTAATTTCCAAATAAAATTAACCGAGAGTAATTAAACCTCGAGTCGTTTCCCTCGAACAATGCAATTAAGATTTCACACTCTTGGTTGTGAGGAAAAGGGGGTTTGCAATTAAGGAACGAAAGATTAAAAGAACTAAGAAATAAAAGAACTAACAAATGATCAAAAAGGAAATTAATGCAATTGAAAAGAAGATAAGGTCAAAACTAGTGAAAATGCTATAAATGCATAAAAGAGCCTTGACTTGGGAATGAGAATTAAGGAATCCTATCATCGTGATAACCACAACTATGGCCACTATGATGAGTCAATCTCGCTTCGTCAACCCCTAGCATCGAGGAGTAAGTCAAGCAAGCATAATTGACCTTAATCCATAAGTCCTAGCTAACTTACTAATTTCTTAGTAAAAAGCTAGCGTCAATGGAAACAAGAGTCAACTAACTACCCAAGAGTTACCACTAAATGTTGGACATTATTACTCAACTCAATTTCCAAACCAAGTTGTGAAAAGATACTCAAAATTACCAAGTGGCATTTTGACAAACACTTGGTGGGCATAAAACCAAAACATAGGAAATTGCAAAGGAAAATAAAAACTATAATCAAACTATTCACAAAATCAACAATAAACATTCAATCAAGCATATATAAAACATAAAACATTAAATTCATCAATCAAAACTTCAAGAAACCAAAATTTCATATATTAACAAAATAACTTGAACCATAGAAAAATGCAACAAGAGTAGTGAAATTAAAGAGGAAATTAAAGAGTACTTACAATGAGATAAGCAAAATCCAAGATCAAACTTGAAACTATAAAATGCTACAATGAAAATTTAAGTAAATCTTAAGAGAGAATTTTCTATCTACACTACTCCAACTCCTAATGCATTTTTTATCTAAAATGAGCTCTTTAAAACTAATTCTAAGCTAATCCTTGATATGTGTTGATGTCCCCTTCATATAGCACTTCAATTCAGCCTCCAGCCTTCCAAAATTGGGCCAAAGAACCCCAAAAATCGCGAGTTACGTGCTTCATTAATGAAGTCACGTACTAGGACCTATGTGTACGCAGAGATGTGTGCGTACACACACTTGTTGATTTTGCCATTTGTGCGTACGCATAGAGGGTTGTGCATACGCACACTTGCTGATTGCTGTACTTGTGCGTACGCACTGAAGGTTGTGCATATGCACACTTGATTGTGTGCTTCTCCTTTGTTTTCTTCATGTGTTCTCCCTTTTTGCATGCTTCCCTCCACTTCTACCAAACCATTCATGCCTTTAGGACCTGAAATCACTCACAAAACATATCACGGCATCGAATAGAATAAAAGTGAAATTAAAATGATCAATTTAAATACAAAAATGCATGTTTTCATATTTAGGTCCAAATTAGGGAGAAATTCACAAAAGTATGCTATTTTGGTGATTAAGTGTGAGTTTTTATGATGAAATCCGTCAAATTTAAGCTAAAATTTAACTTCATATATGGACTCATCAATGTTCCCAGTCAATAACAGCAGTAACAAAGTATTGTCCAACTCAGTAATTACAGAACATAGAATCCAATCACAAGCACACACAACCATAGAAAACACAATCACAAACAAATATATGCAAACAAGTATGATGCATGCCTAGTCCTATACATGTCGTGAGCTCATGTGTTGGTTTGTTGCCCGATTTCTGACTTGGTCTTGAGATAAGAGTTTTGTACTGCCATCTTTATCTCAGCTAACGTCCCCTCCATGAGTGTTACGCATCGCCGTCCTCGTGGGAGAACCTTCCTTTCGGTCTCCAATGAGCATTATGTATCGCAGTCCTCACTAAGTCGTCCCTATAGTATCAAGTGAGCGTTACGCATCGCCATCCCACTAGACACTTGGCACTAAGGCCCAAACAGCACTCAATTTCTTTTCAATCTTTGCTCTCTACTCTACTGCGGCAGAGATTCTTTTAATTAATACCTTTTTTTATCTGCTCTACTGTGGCAGACGTTCATCAAATTCTTTTAATCATTGTTCTCTGCTCTTCTGTGGCAGAAGTTCTTTAGTTTCTTTTATTCTTTTAATTCATTTATTCTTTATTATTTATTGAATTATATTTCCACTTAACTCAGCAACCTTTGTCTGAGTTTGGCTTCCAATGCCATAACCTCAGTAACCAACCTCTGTCTTACAGGTGCGATTCTCTCGAGCCGATATATGCAAACATAACCTCTGTAAGCAACCTCAGTCTTACAGGTGAGGCTCTCTCTAGCCAATATATGTATTGATAACCTCTGTAAGCAACCTCTGTCTTACAGGTGCGATCATCCCCTGGAGTGGCTGATGTATCTCTGGAAAGCAAATCTCGGTGGACTCACCACCATATCTCTACTTATCTCATTTTCTTTTCGTTCTTTCTTTCTTTCTTTTCTGTGCTCTGCCCTCTTTTGGTAGGGATTCTTTTAGTTCTTTTAGTCTTTACTCTCTTCTCTCCTGTGGCAGAGGTTTCTTTAATATTATTCTTTCCTTTCTTTTCTTTCTTCTTCTTTTCTTTCCTATCATTCCATAATATAATTTATCTCTGCATTATTCTCTCGCCTTTTCCTAAGTGTCTTATGAAAAAGAATTATAAAATACTTTAATTAAGTCTGCATTCTCTAAAACTTTTAAGATCATTCTGTTTACTCTTCTTTGACTTATAATAATATTAATAATATCTCTACTAATTAATATTCGTAATAAAATATTAAAAATAAATCACGAACTTTTTAATATTCTATTTTTAACCTTAATATTTTATAAAATTATATTTAAACCCTCACTTATTTTCATATTTATAAAAATAACCTGAATTTTTATAAAATACCCATTTTTATTTTTTGTACTTTATTTATTACCTAAAATACTTGAAAACTTATATAATTACAAATTGTACCTCAATTTTTATATACAGATACAATGTTACCCTTCAAAAATAAAGTTTAATATTAATCTTCCTCTTATTCCAAAACTGAGACTTTTAATCCTTCCTTTTCAAAATATTAATTGTATTTTAATCCGTTTTCGAGTTTTTCAGTTACCGATTTTTCACAGCTTTTAATTTAATCTTTCAACCACCAAATCTCTTCAATTTCCTCAAAATACCACATCACAACAGTCCCAAAATTATCAAAATAATTTTAGTTTAGCTGTTTCTCATAGTCAAACCAACAAATCACAAGCAATAACAATAATTCAACATAAACTCATTTAAACTCAAATAATAATCAACCAAATCAATATTCACTTATTAAATTCATATTTAATTATTATAAAGTTATCAAACCCTACCTCTGTATGAAATCAAATACTCGAGACTCCGGAGAAGCTTTTTAACCGAGCTGCCGAAAAAAAGAACGTCAGAAATTGTCTGTATTTCCTAAAACTTCAATTGACCGAACTCAAAGAAAAGAGAAATTACGTCACCGTCAGCTTCCATCGAACAAAAATATCACCAACATATAGAAAAAGAAGATACTAACATTTTTATTGGATTAGATTTTTTATTAAAGTTACGAATCTCAATAAATCGAAGCCCAAAAGTTAGAGGTTTTCACGCTTTCTCCCTTCCTCACCCACGGTCTTTTTTTTCTTTTTCCTTTTGGTCACTTCTTTCCCTTAGTTTCTTCCTTTTTGGTTCGGTGAAGTAAAGGAATAAAATGACATAAGGGTGATGATTAATGAGGTATGTGTCACATTATATATATGTATATGTATACATTAGCCACGTTAGCTTTCTTCCTTTTATTTCTTTAGCTTTGTTTCTTCCTTTCCCTGATGGCATTCGGCCAAGGAAAATAAATGGAAGAAGGATAATGATATAATAATGATAATAAGTAATAATAATAATGATAATATAATTAATATAAAATAATAACTCATAAACAACTAATTATTTAATTTTTAAAAATTTGAAGTGTTACATTTTACTTTGCAAGTCGAATTTGGAGCTTGCTAGTTGTATCTTTGGCATTCTATATTATGTGTATCTTATATTTCTATACGCACTTATCTGTTTCTTTTACGCTTAACTCTTTTCGAATATGACATTTTTGTCTAGTCTTAATTTTGTGTGACTTTTATTTCAAGGCTCCTAATTAAACTACTCTTCATATGTATATGTATGTATTTTGTTTTTAGAGATCGTAACGCCTCACCACCCGTAATTTATGACCTAGACATAACGCTTTATGTGGTAGAGTGTTACGAATTCCATCTAAACTAAATAATTTGATTTTATTTCAAACAATGGAATTTAATTCAATTCCTATTAAAATTGAATTTTAGGGTTCCAAACACCCTATTAAGGATTCTACTTCCTCCAAAGAAATTCTTTACTGCCTGGCACGCATTTACTTTAATTATACTCCAATAGAATTGGTAAATTTGGTTGTGGATCTATCTTCTCCTAGGTTGTCTCAGCATTTATAAAAAATATTTTTTTTTAATCTCCTCTTTAACAACTGGTCTAATGAGACTTCGGTTTATCTCTGATGTTAATTTACTCCTTGTTCCTTCCAATAGTAGAGACGTGTCCTGTGTGTTCACTACATGAAAAAGTTCTTCAAAGTACCTCTATGTGTAGCCCACTGTTATTTCAAGAATGGTGGACTAATTGGCATTTATTGTCCTCCATCTTTCATATTTTATTCCTCCATAGTTTTTAGCTTAGTTTTTAAGTAAAAAAATCAGGTGTTTTAGTCTCCACACCTTAGCTGATTAGTCTTAGATTTCTCTTTTCAAAATTATTAATCATTCAAGTAAGCTTTAGTTAGTTCATCTTCAACTTTTAGAATTTAGTACTTATCTAAAAAGAGGGGTGTTCTTTGGCAGTACCTAATATGACTTCTAATCTTAGAATTTCTTTTTTGAATTGGTTGCCTTTGAGGAATGCCATTTCACAATTTCATGTTTGCATCTTTTAAGTTTTTTGAATAATCTGAACATGGATGAGCCAGTCACAATCATCTTCGAAACATCTTTCACTATTTCGTCTATTTTATCCATCCCACACCATCTTTCTTAAAACATGAATATTTTCTTTCCTTTATGAGTGACAGAGTTAGCACAATCAATAGGTGCTTAAGATCTTACCTTCTATCCTTCAAATGTCTTATGGTAGCCATTGTGTACTCCTTTTTCGGTTTTAGTGAGGGAACCCTATCTAATCTCTGCCTGATAGTTCGATCTTGATAGCTTTGATTCTACCAAGTAAATTTACCTCCTATATAATCCATCACAACTAGTTGTCCCTTGTTAATAAAGTCTTGAAAGTTTTAGTTGATTGTGAAATTTTTCTCTACATATTGCTTTTTCACAAGTTGTTGAAATGGTGTTAAAGTCCCTAATAATCATGTGTCTATAACCAAAACCTCTAGTAATACCAAGTAGTACCTCATTTTGATTTTTCTAATGTAGTCTACACTATAAAGGTGGACTCCAATCACTTTCCATCTAATTTGCTTCTCTAAATCTTGAATAGAAAATACTAAACAGAACTCTCCTTCTCTTATAACCTTTATTTTCATCCCTCTTGCCAAACCAGGGTTATTAGTCCTTAGCTTATACTAATCCAACCAGTTCTACATGAAAGAAATTCGTACAACCACACAGTTTCAAATGTCTTTCCATAATCAAGGGTTGTTGTTTGGTCTCGCATAAGAACATCACCTCGGAAGAATAAAAATTTTTTTTATCCTTTTATATTATGAACTACCATGAATTTTTGCAAACCTTGGCAATTTTATATAAGCATCTTTGTGGCATTAGGGAGTGCCAAATTTGGGATTGCACCCTTCTCCCCTTTAGCACTAGTCAATTCTGAATTAGAACAAGACTCCTTTACCTTCATTCTTCTTACTACATATTTTAATTTTTGATTTTTTGTTGCATCATCCAGCAAGCTTCTAGTTACTTCTAATTTGAAAATCTCTCATTTCCCATAATGAGAGTACCTCATGATTGTATTCATCCAATAAGTTATTCTCGGGTAGGATAATTGGAGAATGGTCAAGTTGGTTGTATGTATTGGCTATTTGGGAGTTATTTTTATGTATTAGATATTTAAGAGTTGTTTTGGTGTAAGGATAAATGGATGGTTTGAGGTAATAGGTTTTGGTTTGGATGGCTAGTGGTTGTTCCTGTTGAGTCATTAAATAATAATTGTGAAAATTTTTTTAGAAAGTTGACTGCTGTGGGTTTCTTTTCTGAGTATACTAGTCTTGTTTCTCTCTTTTTTATATTAGGTTGGCATTTTCTTTCTAATCCTCTACTCTTCCCCTCCCTGTTGATTAGAGGTTGCCTCTAAGAAGCTATTGTAGTTTCTAGTTTCGTGTCCTATGAAACAACAAAACAACAATAGGCTCTTTTCCTTTCATACTTTAGCGTGACTTCAAAACTAAATCTGTCAGGACTAGAGATTTTAATTGTTTGCCTCAAAGTTCTAGTGATATCCAAGTTAACACTTACCTTCATAATATGATCCTCCTTACCCCTTAACATGAATGTATCTACCTCAATGGCCTCTCCCAACCCCTCACCTATCTTCCTTGCAACCTCTTTGGTTTTAAAAAATTCTAGCATAACCCACAGTTGTATCCAAATTAGAAAGCGGATATAATCCTCTTCATTCATCTTCATGGTTGTATCCACCACTTTAAATGGATCATGAATTGCTTGACAAGCTATGGAAAACCTCTCTTCACTCTAATCATGTTTGCCTCGTTCGCAAAGAAAAATTGAAAGACATTGTTACCATGAGATTTCACACATAATCCCTTAGGGTGGTTACATATTGCATTGAATGCATCCTCTGTTATTTTCAGCTAAAACCCCTATCTGCCTTGAGCCTTCCTACAAGACTCCATGTGTAGTTCTCAATCTCTAGCCGCACATCTTCCTTTCTAAGAGGCACGATTTTTTCCTCCATTAGTCCAAGAAATTCAAGGTTTTTAACCTTTCGAACCTCCTTAGATGTTATATTTCAGATTGCTTATGTTAACAGTACGGAAAAAAGGTTGAATCTTCACACATACTAGACACTGATTTCTCAAAAAAACTAATCAAAATTCTAGTAGGGCACTAAAAAATATAGATTTGGATCCTTTAAAGTTTGAATTTTACTTTAGAGAGTAAAGTGTGATCTTCTAACTTTGAATAATTTTTCTTTAATATTTATTCTTGGTCCCACTTATGAAATCAATGGTGAGAAATCACATTTTACTCTCTAACATAAAATTCAAACTTTAGAAGATCTAAATCCAAAAAATATATACTTCAAAACTACTTAAAAGATTATTAATAGCCAAAAAAATTAATTATTAACTAACTCAACTAAATTACATCTATAACTAGCTCTATTAATTTAAGATATAAATTTCGATTAAATTTAGGGCAGCATAATAATACATTTATAATATTATTATGTTTATTAGATAGAATTTAATTTTGATGTAATATCAGTGTAAAATAATTTTACACATATATCCAATTACGTAATAACATATTAGCAAAAATAATTACCTTTTACATTGACTGTGTGAATGGTCATTCAAAAAAAAAGAATATGATTAGACGACTGTGTAGTTTACACAGTCAATATATTAAAATTAAACTCGCATTAGATAATTGATTATAAGAAAATAACCAAATGATATTATAAAAAGCATCAATATTATTTTGGTTTTGTGGTATGACGCGTGTTTTTTTTTTATGGGAAATAGGCCCAATATTGTTGGTTATAAGGACCAATGGTTATTGTTATTTTATTGTTATTGTATAAAAAAATAATAGTACAATTTTTTTCATAATAAAACAAAGTAAACCAAAGCAAGAAAGGAAGATAGTAATAATTATTAATTAACATGTGATACCGTTATCATTACGTATCAGATCGTGAAACAGCGGACAATGGGAAACACATTTTGCTTGTTCTGCGGGTGTATAGGGCAATCACATGTCGCGGTGGTCGAGCGTTGGGGCCGGTTCGAGAGGCTTGCTCAGCCTGGCTTCAACTTCTTCAACCCCTTAGCTGGCGAATTTTTGGCGGGACTACTGTCCACAAGGCTCTCCTACCTCGACGTCCGCATCGAAACCAAGACCAAGGTACGCACTAGGCACTAGGTATATGGTTCATTCAAATCCTATCAATCGTAGATCTGATTTGAGGTCTCCATATGTTAAATGTAGGACAATGTGTTCGTACAGTTGTTATGCTCGATCCATTACAGAGTGATAAAGGAGAGTGCCGATGATGCTTTCTA
The DNA here is from genome assembly GCF_000816755.2 of Arachis ipaensis. NCBI lineage: Eukaryota > Viridiplantae > Streptophyta > Magnoliopsida > Fabales > Fabaceae > Arachis > Arachis ipaensis. Next base: position 103,628,887 of record NC_029793.2, read on the forward strand.
TGAGCTACAAAATCCGCAAGAACAAATCCAGGCCTACGTCTTTGATGTCACCCGCGCTCTTGTTCCAAGAATGACTCTCGATCAACTCTTTGAACAAAAGGGCGAGGTTGCCAAAGCTGTCTTGGATGAGCTTGAAAAGGTCATAATCCATGTAACCTTTGGTTTTTAATTCGATAATTTTTTAGGTATTAGAAATATAACTATCTATACGTTATGTGATTTCATGATATGACACCAAACTTCTATGTCTGAAAGGTCCAACAAAGATTCTTGGGTGAAAGAGTATATTACATATATAACTATTCATATGTTTTTTCTTATCAATTTAAATTTTTTAGGAGAAGTGATTTTACCAAGCTGGACAACATGTAGCTAACACTTAATGAATGATGCACTCGTGTACGTAGGTAATGGGAGCATATGGATATAATATTGAGCACATACTCATGGTTGATATTGTGCCTGATCCTTCTGTTCGTAAAGCTATGAATGAGATCAATGCAGGTACATACTCTACTCTGCTTCCTCCTCACACTTTATTTTTCCTCCATGCTTCTTTTAGGCTTGTATGTGTGCAATTATTTTGCACACTTCTCCTGGTGAAGTTGCCAATATTTGCTTTTCGTTTCTATTTTTGTTAAAGTAGAATGAAAGGATACATATTATAGTATTGCTGATCGGAGAAAAAGAAAACTATATGATATAATAATGCAGTTTGTTTGAGATTTTGGACATTAAATATCTTCAAACTTGTATCATTTTTTATAGTGGGATTCTGATAAAAATAAAACACACATTTTTTTACTTATAAGAATATGAGCAATAATAATACTTATTCTCTAAATTAATGACAACAGTAAATAAACACATTAATAGTAGCAAAAAAATACACACAAAAAATCAAATAAATAGAGATAAAAATGTATCAACATTTTTAACGTAAAAAATCTTCTTAATGTGAAATGTAAAAATTATTCACCAAAATTAAAAAATTAATTTTACTATGATTTAGATAAAATATAAGAGAGTCACAAATCACTTCACAAATGTATATACATACAACAAGCCAAATTAAATAACCCAATTATCACAACTTACAAATAAGAACATGGAAATATATACCACAAAAATAGAGCTCATTTTAAAAATTTGAACGATGAAAATAAAGAATTAGATACTTAGAACATGCTGTCTAAATTTCAACTCAATCCAATTGTGAAAATAGCTCTATCTTCTCTTTTCTCAAGTATTTGTTGTTTTTGTTAAATAAGATTTCTCTCTCTCAACCTTAGCTCAGTATTAGCCAATTCACTTTTAATTGAGAGTAACCATGGACTTAGTACTAATATTTAAACTTTTTCTCCATATATGAAGAGAGTCTAAAATTCATCAAATATCGAAATATATGTATTTGATAGATATAGAACACAAAAGTATTAAGAGAATGATGCTAAAGAAAATATAAAAATTTATCTCTATTCTATTTATTTGCATTGTTCCTAATTTTTTTGTATACACTATACAGAATAATCAATCAGTGACTAAACTTTAGTCTTGTCCAGTTAAAAATGAGACTATACTTTTTATGTTTTGAACTACTTTTTACAATTTAATTACATCCACTTACTCTTTTTATTATTAAATCACCTTACGTAGTTACACACTATTTAAAAGTTCAGGTTATGAACTTTCACACTCTAAATCATTGTACAATCTTAAGTGTTAGGAGTAAATTATCTAAAAGTAAGAACTTTACAATTTTAGACAACTTGAATATTTAGACAATTCTCAAATCTTGAACTAATTTTTAAGAGCTGAAGCTGAAGCAGAATCCAAGTACCTTGGTGGTGTTGGTGTTGCAAGGCAAAGACAAGCCATAACGGATGGATTGAGAGAGAACATCTTGAATTTCTCACACAAAGTAGAAGGGACCTCTGCAAAAGAGGTTATGGATCTCATAATGATAACTCAGTACTTTGACACAATCAAAGACCTTGGCAACTCATCAAAGAACACAACGGTTTTCATACCACATGGACCTGGCCATGTTAGAGATATTAGTGAGCAGATACGTATGGGAATGATGGAAGCAACCAGTGCTCATGTAAACACTCAATGATCTTTTCACATTTTAGGATAAAACTTTTATTTTCATATATATATGTGTGTGTGTGTGTGGGACATTAAATTCATTTTATGGGTTGAGTTGGTGGTTTATATATGATATAAATGCATGATAAAAATAGAAAAGTACATAAATATATTTGAGATTAGAGACTTTTTTTATTTCTCTATATATTTATATATTCTATCATAATTATTAAGCATAATCAAACCAAGAATCTTATGTTTAATCTAATAATATGGAGAAATGTGTTGGTTCAATGTGAAAAAAATTAAAAAAATAAAATTATCTTTTTTCTATAAATTTATGGCATCTCTTTCCTATGTTTTTACTATATTTTAAAAGTTGGAAGTTCTAATTAGAATGGTAACCAATAGTTGTCATACAATATAATAATTATTACTAATTTAATGTCAACCAAAATGTTGTAGCATTTTTTTATTAAGAAGTATTTGGAAGGACATTTTATTAATGCATCTCCAAATCAAGCCTATCCAGTGTGGGGGGAACCCCATAGCTTGTAGAACTTTGATAAAAAAAAAATTGCCACTCTATGCGATCGTAAGCTTTGGCCATGTCCAACTTTAAAGCCATGTTACTTTTGTTTCCCATCTTCTTCTTTCTCATGTAGTGAAAAGTCTCAAAAGCAATCACACTATTATCCGTAATTAGCCGCCACAGGACAAAAGCGCTCTAAAATTCTCCCACTATGGTCTGTTTGGATAGATTTATAAGTAACTTTTTTTAACTTTTGACTTATGAAAAAGTGTAGTATTAATGTCTGGTACAATTTTTAAAATAAAATTATAACTTTCTAAAAAATTATTTTGGTGCTTAAAGAGAAGTTAAAAAAAATGACTTCTCTCATAATAAAAAGCTTTTTATCACTTTTCTCTTAAAATAAGTACTTTTAAAACTAAAAAACTAAATATAAAATAACTTATTTATAAGTTACTTTTAATATAAATATTTATTGTTTAAACTATTTCTTTAAAAGTAACTTAATTAAGTTGTTTACCCAAAATGAACATATTTCTGGTAAGATGAGCTTCAATCTTTTTGCCATTGTTTTTGTCATAATCTTGAACAAAACCTTAAAAAGAGAGATTGGTTAAAAATCCTTTGTATAAGTTGGCTGATGTACCTTAGGAATTAGACATAGAAATATCTTGTTGTAATATGTAGGATCAGCCTTATGGCTTGGTGCGTTTAGAGTCCATTCCGTTACCTTCTCCCCCACTATGTGCCGCATACATTGATAGAAGAGAGCTGGCATACCATTTGGCTGGGTGCATTTGGTCCAGAGCTACCTTGACCTTTTCTTTTGTAAATTCTGGATGAATGCATTGAAATTTCTCTGGTGTTACTCTTTTCCGTACCACATCAGTCACTTCGTCGATATTATGAATTCCTTCTGTCTAGAATAGTTGTTCAAAATGCTTGACTACAACCTCCTCAATCTACCCTTCCTCTCGATATACCACCCCGGTATCATCTGTAATTTGCTGGATAATGTTTCTTATTTTGAATTTGAATTCCCTTTTGATGGAAAAATCGTGTATTCCGATCACCTGCTTTAAGCCACGTCGCCCGGGAGCGTTCCGCCCACCAAATCTCCTCTTGGTTGAGTAGCTCATCGAGTGTGTTTTGCGTTGTCATTACGGCAGCCACATCTTCCATTTGTGGGAGTGATTAGAGAGATTCTAATTTCTTATGGTTTTCCTGAATGGCTATAGGAATACTCCTAAATTTTGTTTTTCTCCAATCATTTAGATGACTGCTACAATTCTCCAAATTCCTCATAATTTCATGGCTGCCTGAGAGCCAAGTACGACGCACCACCTCATGACATCCGACATTGCTTAACCAGGCTTTTTCAAAATAGAACAACTTATGTCTCTGTCGCGCCCCCTGTTTTCTACCTTGTGTATCCAGTAAAAAAGGGTTGTGATCAGACCTGTATCTTTGCAAATTTTGTACCACCACATCCGGAAAAAGTTTTTGTCCAATCAATGGTAGCCATAGCTCGATCTAAGCGCTCCTGAATATTTGAGTATCTGTGCTGACTGTTTGACCAAGTGAATACATGCCCTACAAACCCCAAATCGAGAAATTCGTTTTGTTGGATTGAATCTTGAAAACCTCGTGTCTGAGTATATGCTACCGGCAGTCCCCCGAGTTCTTTTGCTCAAGAACTTGATTAAAATCACCAAAAATTATCCATGGCATATTCACTGACTGGCTAAGAGAGTTGAGTAAATCCCATTATTTGTGTTTATATTCAGCTTCCGGGCACCCGTAGAATCCTGTCGCTCTCCATGGTTGTGCAGTCCTGTCATTTGTTATAATCATGTCAATGTGATTAAGGGACATAGAGAGTACCTCGACTACTATTGTATCATCCCACAAAATTGCCAATCCCTCCGATCTACTTCGATCCTCTTCTTGACAATCCATTCCCACCTCATTTGTCAATTTACCCATTTTCCTAAGTCGATTCATTTCTGCAGCTGTGCGTCTCGTTTCCATTAGGAAAAAGAGATTTGGAACTTATTTACTAACAGGTTTATTTAAAGCTCTAACTGCCCATAGGTTCCTAAACCCACAGCAATTCCAGCTAAGTAGCCACTACCATTCTGTTGGATGGTACCATCTTGTATTTCTTGTTAGTATCCTCTGCCCCTTCTTCAGTTATTGAAAAATCTGCAATTTGCTTACATTTTAGATCTCTGTTACTTTGTATCGCTAATGTATTCAAACTGTTCATCTTTTCACGCGGTAACTATTTCCATTTTTTTGTACCATTACTCCCTTGTGCTAAATCGTTATTTGTCGCTATGAACCTATTGAGATCTGCATCCATGTGTGCCTTCCTTTCTTCACCATTTTCCCAGGATTTTGATGTTGAGGCTGTTGTGGGATTTTTCAAGGGGTGTTTTCTCACTTGAATTGGGGGACTGAGTTACTGGCTCATATCTTTCAGTCATATTGGGCGTTAATTATTGCAAGTGCTTCGCCGTTGTCTCCTCATGGGCAGGGTTTGGATTATTGCTATGTACAGAAAGATTAGCTAGCTTAGCAAGAAGTATTTCTTGTCTACATTCTTGTGCCTTCTGACATTCTTTCTGCTTGAAATCCTCCTTTGGAGGTGTCTGATTATTTTTCCCAATAGCCCCTACTCTTGTACCAATCGTATCAGCTCTAACCCAAGCTCCTAATTCTTTCGACATTCTTTGAGATTCTTCACTGTGTTCCACTATTTGTCACAACTAGTCTTCGAATGTCCAATAAGACCACAATAGTAGCAAAAATTAGGTAGCCGCTCATATTTAAAGTCAACCCAAGTGATTCCATCTGCTACACTTCTTATATTTAAGCCTTTCCTGATGGGTTGATCAAGTTGCATCATGACCGTAGCTTTTAATAAAATGTCCTGTCTCTGGCTAGCATCAAAGAGACCACACTCATTTTTAGCGCCAACCAAACTGGCCAATTTCTCCCTCAACTTGACTATTTTGCAATGTTCTGACAGGTTCCAAAATTGTAACTTCATTTCCGCTTAAGCAAAATTCAGTTGCAGGGAGGAACATGCAGCTGCCAAGGTTACAGAATGAGCCACGAGTTACGGAATAACCAGGTACTACCCTTTGAGAGCCCGGTTCATATCATGTTCATTGTTAAAAAAATTGGTAAATTTTTTGTTTAACTTCTTTTATTTGAAATTCTTCTGACTTTTTCCAAATGTTAAACATCACACTGTGTACCCAATTACAATTGATAGTTTTATCGGTGAGTAATTTACTTACTAGACTATGGTGACACTTCTGCACACATTCATGTATATCGATTTCATCATACACAATTATAGTTTCTTCCTCCTCATCGGATACAACTGATTGGGTTGTGTGGTGAATATTGTTGGTTGACGAGTTTTTCTTCATTTCAGATTTTTGATAAGCAGACCATTAAATGGTAGCATAGTGGCGTCATTGACTGTACAAAGGCTAATCTGAGACAATGATTTTGAAGCTACTCAAAACACGAAGAGAACACTACTCTATAAAGAATATTCTTTTGACCATATAGAGAAAAAAAAAACTCACTAGACAAAAAAATGATACTATTATTATTACATTCTAGTTATTTTTTAAATTAAGTAAATATTTAAAAGTAGACACTTAATAA
>NC_029793.2:103635233-103661242 GCF_000816755.2 Arachis ipaensis
ACACTAATAAAGCATTATATCAATAATAAGTTTCATTATATATATAATAGTGTTGATCAGAAAAATATTTTTGATAAAGGTGAATTGTTCAAATTGATAAAGTGGTCGAAAACATAAGCAGTGACACGTGTGCAAGTGTTAGGTGAAGGTTTTTAGCACGGATTCAATTTCGAGGCTTCCTGATCGAGCGAGTCAAATTGAATGGGATACTTGAAGTGGTTATTCGAAAAAGATTGATTCGAATAGTTGTAGTAGTGAAGAAGTTAAGAAGTTTTCCATCACGCGAGGAAATTATGGGGAATGCGGACAATCAAAAGACGGAAATAGTTACCAAGGAGAAATCATTCGAAATTTCAAATTCATAGTTAATTGTAATTAATTATAATTAATTATCAGTTACTAAAGGTAGATTATAAATACTAAGAAGTCTTAGGAAATTAGGGTTGGAATTTTACTTCAGAAAACACTCAAGCACATTCACATCCCCAGTGAATTTCTGAGTCTGCATTTGAGTTCAATTTATGTAGGGTTCCTTCCAAATTTTAAATTTCTCATTTATGTTTTCTATAAACTTTATTTTTCAAGTAAATTTATCCTTCAAGCAATCTTTAATTTCTTTGTTCAATTTACATTTCATCATTTTTAATTTTTATGTCAAAAGTCCTTTGATTGAGTCGAAGGCATTTTATTGCTTTGTTTAATTTCAACACATTTTCTTTGTTTTCAGTTTAATTTTTTCTTTTTGAAAACTTTATTTTGCCATCTTTTATCTTAAATTACATAATTTAATTTATCTTTATTTCCAAATTCCATCTAATCGAAGACACTTTGATGCACTTCTAGAAAACTGGCACCTGCAAAGAGGAGTAGGTTTCGCTCCCAGATCATTAGATATCGAACCACCATCGATTTGTTAAAAATCGATAAAACAAATTGGCACGCCCAGTGAGACAGTTTTAAAATTTCGAAGTGTGCCAAACAAATATTTTTTTCCAGTATTTTTCAGTGTATGCGACTGCGAAGTGGAAAAATCATTCACATGGCTGATGAATTATCAAATGTGAATGGTGGTTCATCCACTAATTATAGCATACCGGTGTCCATGCAACAAGCCGACGTGTCTTCATGTTCGAAGGGTGCAATTGGAACTGAAAGTATAGCAGTTACGACTGTTCAGACAGGAAATGGTGGACGTAATATTCGTCCACGTGGCCCTGTTCCACCATATCAACCTCCATTAACCGTTGGTTTGCCTCCTTATGGTCTTTTCCCTGGTTATACCCCACCGGTGGGTGGTTTTATTCCGCCTATCCGCTTTGGGAATACAAATGGAGTAAACAATACTCAAAACCCACAACAACATTCCGAGTACTCTCGCGATTATAATGTGGGCTCTACTTCGAATGCTGCCAATTCAATGGCGGTATATCGACAATAAGTGGAGGAAAGTCATCATGACTTAGTTAACTTATTGACCCAACAAATGACTACAATTCTGAATCCCATGATGGCTGATCATGAATCAAAATTTGAACGTCTTGCTAGACAAGTCGACAAAATTGCTCGAATTGTTGATTATGATGAAGGTGAAAAGCATAATGCCAAGGGAAATATCGGAGGAGTAGAAAATGTTTTTCGAAATGAAAATAATGTTTTGAATCAATAAAACCCTTATGTAGTTCCCCGAGGTCAAAATGCTGATGATTTTTTAGCCAAATTACGTGCAAATCATGGTGGTGAACGTTATCAAGTCACTAGAATTATGGAAGAAGTATTGAATCGGGTTGGGCTGAATGTTGGTTTTATGAATCAACCACATTTTGTGTCTGCTTTCCCTCAAGTTGTTCAGATGGCTGAAGTGCCGAGAGGGGTGAAGAATCCAAAGATAGTCGCAAAATTTGCTGGTGAGGTTGGAGAATCAACTATTGAACATGTTGCTCGTTATTTAGTCGAGATTGGGAACTTAGGTAATGATAAAAATTTGAAAATGAAGTTTTTTCCTTCTTCATTAACAAAGAATGCATTTACTTGGTTTTCAAATCTCAGACCGAATTTGATCACAATATAGAATCAGTTAGAAAATGCTTTTCACGCTCAGTTTTAGCGAGGAGAGATGAATGTAGCAGTTACTGATCTAGTGGCTTTGAAACGTGAAGATGGTGAAACCATCGATGATTATTTAATACGTTTCAAAAATGCTAGAAGTAGATGTTATGTATCATTACCCGAAAGTGAGATAGTGAAAATAGCAACCATGGGGTTAGGATTCTATATACGCAGAAAGCTGCTCAATGTGCATATTCCTGATTTGGCCCATTTGACTAAAAAGGTTCGACAGACCGCACTCATGAAAAAAGAGAAAGAAAAGTATAGAAATGAGCGAAGGTCAAAGAGTAAACCTTTTACTCGAAAATAAAAGGTTGCTTATGTAACCATGGAGTCCTTAGAGGAGGAATTCGATTTTGAGATAGAAGTCGATTTGGCTGAACTTAAGAAAGGTCCTCCATATTGAAGAAACTTCCAAGTGCTGAAAAGTGGAATAATTAAAAACTAAAAAGTGGAAAGAAGTATAGTTTTGATATTTCGAAATCTGATCAGATTTTTTATGTGTTGCTTAAAGATAAACAATTAATTCTGCCTGAGGGCAGAACTTTACTTTCTGTGAAAGATTTAAAAGAAAAGCCTTACTGTAAATTTCATCAAGCAACAAGTCATTCGACTAACAGTTGTATCCATTTCAGGGATTTGATTCAAGAAGCAATAATGGAAGGACGGTTGAAATTTGACGATGGCAAGAAAGAGATGAAGGTTGATGTGGATCCATTCGAGGTTGATGCTAGCTATGTCGAACCTTGTTTAGGAGTGAACATGGTTGGCATGTCTTATGACTTTGACGTGACTCTTGATGATTTTAAGTCACAGGTGAGATCTGTATACCCTAGAACAGGGGATGGTTTGCTGGATTTCTTGGTTCAGCAAAAAATCAAAGACCGGGATGTATCTCTGTGTTCACAATGCAATACTGTCTTTGATGCTGAAGTAGCAGCAATCTTCGAAAAGGAAAGGATGAAGAAAGAATTAGCTCATAGAGAAGAACAAGCGCGCCAAAGGCAGCCGATTCGGCGAATAGAGGTTCCGGCTCAAAGGCCCCTCGGCAAAATGTGACTACACCTTTAAGCCAATCCCAAGCCATAGGTGTTCAGTAGATTAGGAATTGCCAAGAATTCCATATACATGATCATATGTATCGACGCAATCCACAATGGGGGCATCAAGCGCCTTCTCGAAATCAATATTCTTACTATCGAGGTCGTTCCAGGGGTTATCCGAGAGAAAGAGGTGGAAGGAGAAGTTTCAATCAAAATAAGAAACCTCAGATAGAGGCAGGCAAAGAGGTAAGCAAGGGGGCAACGCCTTCTGTGCATTCTCGAATTGTCTTTCCTTCTGATGGAGAGACTTATCCCAAGGAAATTATATCGCCTGCAAAAATAGAAAAAGGCAAGGAGTAGCCCAGTCTTTAGGAGTCGATAAGAGTAAAGATGTCGATGTTGATGAAGAGTATTTTGATGAAAGAGATGATGATATGATAGGGACAACCTCGATCATTCCAACCGAATATTTGGGGGAGTATGAAGGTGACCCTAATGAAGATTATGATTGGAGGATGAAGAAGCCTTTTCCTTTATCCGAATCGAAGACGAGCCAGGTTATTTCTTGCGGCCTACTGAGAAATAGATGTCTCATCTCTGCCCACTTCATATAATAACAACTTTGAGTGGGATAAGGGTAAATAAAGTCTTGATTGATGGTGGTGCTGCGATCATTATGTTACCTGAGAGGATGTTAATCAAAGTGGGTAAACATCCTAATGATTTAGTCCCTACAAATATTGTTGTGACAGACTTCAGTGGGACTTCGACTTGATGCACGGAAAACTTGTCTCACAACAAATTCCCTTCGGCAAGTGTACCGAATTTGTCGTCAAGTAAAAACTCACAATAGAGTGAGGTCGAATCCCACAAGGATTGATTGATCAAGCAACTTTAATTAGAGGACTGTTCTAGTTGAGCGAATCCAGAATTTGAGTTGAGAATTGCAGAAAATAAAATGGCTGGAAGGTAATTGACAGGAAAGTAAATGCTAGAATTATAGATCTGAAAGTAAATGACGGAAGGTAAATTGCAGAATTGTAAATGATCCTTCGCACACGTTATTGGGACTCAACTTTCCCAATAACGTTGAGAAGCCTACCCCTTCCCTATGTTAGAGTCCATGTTAACTTAGTTAACGTGGCTCTTTTAACGTAGGCTTGCCATCCTTCGAGAACGTTAGTGACACTTACCATTGTCACTAACGTTCCAAATTGCCCCTATTTTCCACGTTAAAGTCCACGTTAACTAGGTTAACGTCGCTTCTAACGTGGCCTTGCTAGCCATCTCCAACGTTAGTGACAAAGTTGAGTGTCACTAACGTTGGCTCATGGTGGCATGTGTGGCTCCTTCCAACGTTAGTGACAATGTTGGGTGTCACTAACGTTGGCGATCACCTTCTTTCTTCACGTTAGCTTCCACGTTAACTAGGTTAACGTGGGAGTCAACGTGGCTCATTGGGGGCTTGTGTTCTTCCAACGTTAGTGACAATGTTGGGTGTCACTAACGTTGTCGACCACTTTGTTCCTTCACGTTAGCTTCCACGTTAACTAGGTTAACGTGGGAGTTAACGTGGCTTAATGTGCTTTGGCCAACGTTAGTGACAATGTTGAGTGTCACTAACGTTGGCTCCCCCCTTCCTTCTTAACGTTAGAGGCCACGTTAACTAGGTTAACGTGGACTCTAACGTGGCCACTCATGATCTTGGTTCAACGTTAGTGATAATGTTAAGTGTCACTAACGTTAGCTCTATTTCTTAACGTGGGCAATGATGGCTTTGAGAGCGTTATTGGCAATCACTTTTCTCATTAACTTTGCAAGTTACTCCCATTCCACGTTAGTGTTAACGTTAGTGCAACTAACGTAGCCACTAATGTGGTTCTTCTTTGCTTCCTTTGTCCTGAAATTAAGCAATAAAGTGCATCAAAGTTCTAGTCCAAGTCATTGGAAATGCAACATCCAATTTGTCCTTAAATTCATGCAAAATCCTCATGAAATCATGTAAAATACACAATGTATGCTTGAATCAAGATGTAAGTGAATATCTACCCAAAACTAGCTTATTTCCTAAGGAAATGCATGAAACTACCCTAAAAACAGTAAAGAAAAGGTCAGTGAAACTGGCCAAAATGCCTTGGCATCACGACTCCGGCCAGAGGGTTGGTTACTCTGACTGTGAAAGTTGGCTCGTCTGAGCATAATACTATTTTTGTGGTGATTCCATCAAGAGCAAGCTATAATACCTTGCTGGGGCGAGATTGGATCCATGGTGTAGGTGCAGTTCCTTCCACCGTGCATCAGAGTGTTCTTCTATGGACAAAAGATGGTAAACCTGAAATCATTAAGGCAGATTCAAACCTTTATGCCGAACAACTGCACGTTGATTTTAGGATGTACAATTCTAAATTGAAGCCTCTGAATGTTGATTGGACACTAAATTCTTATAATTGTGAAGGTTGCTATCTATCCTCTGAAGGCCTCTCGGTGAAGTTACGTTATCCAGAATTGGGTTTTGAGCCGATTGGTTGGGACTGTCTTTCTTGAAGGTCTTGGAGAAACTGCTTTATGGACCAGGTTGAGAAAGTTTCTGATTACATGGTAACATTACATAATTATTTAAATAATTTTCAGTTATTAGAGAATAAAGTTGATTCTTCTGATGAAGTTGAGTCACATAAGGGTAGTAATGTTATTAGTTGTAGTGTGTTCGATTCGGCGTCTTCAGTCGAATTTAGTTATGATTTTCCTATTTCTTGTAATGAAAATAATGATGCAAGCGGGACTGCCGATTTAATAGCAGAGGCTCATTGTGTAGAAAATATAAGTAATGTTGATTTAATTAATGATCAAGTTTCTTCCGTTTCTGATGATTCTATTGATTTCACTTTTGATTGTATTTATGATTTAGAACCACTGGGTTTTGAAAAATACTCAATAAAAGATGATGATTGTTATAAAAAGTTTGAATCTCAAGATCCCTTAGAGGAAGATAATCTGGGAACTCCTGATGATGTTCGAATTACATATATTTGTAAGGATCTTGTTGATCCTTTTCGAACTGAACTCTTTAATCTTTTACATGAGTTTAAAGATTATTTTGCTTGGGATTATCATGAGATGCCAGGTCTCGATCGTTCACTAGTGGAACATCGATTAGCATTGAAACCCAATGCTCGACCTGTGAAACAGACTCCAAGACATTTTGCTCCTGAAATTAATATAAAAATTAAAGAAGAGATAGAACGCTTGATCAAAGCAAAATTTAATCAAACTGCACGTTATGTTCAGTGGATGTCGAATATTGTCGTTGTCATGAAGAAGAATGGGAAGTTGAGAGTATGCATCGATTTTCGAGATTTGAATAATGCTACCCCAAAAGATGAATAATTTATGCCTATCGCGGATATGTTAATCGATTCTGCAGCTGGGAATGAAATACTCAGTTTCATGGACAGTTATTCTGGATATAACCAAATTTTCATTGCTGAAGAGGATGTAGCTAAAAATGTCTTTCGTTGTCCTGGGGCATTAGGTACATATGAATGGGTAGTTATGCCTTTTGGTTTGAAAAATGTTGGGGCAACATATCAATGGGCAATGAATGCTATTTTCCATGAATTTATTGGAAAATTTATGGAAGTGTATATCGATGATGTTATGGTTAAATCGATTTCGGTGAGTCGGCACATTGATCATTTAAGGAGAGCATTCCTTACTATGAGGAAGAAAGGCTTAAAGATGAATCCTTTGAAATGTTCTTTTGGTGTATCGGCTGGAAATTTTTTGGGTTTTGCTGTTCATAAAAAAGGAATTGCCATCGACAAAAATAAAGCAGATGCGATATTGGCATTGTCTGCACCTAAATCGAAGAAAGAAGTACAATCCTTCTTGGGTAAGGTAAATTATCTTCGAAGATTCATTTCGAATCTTTCAGATTGAACTAGAGTGTTTGCACCTTTAGTGAAACTGAAAAATGATTCACAATTCAAATGGACAACAGAACATCAGTTGGCGTTTGACTCGATTAAGACTTACTTGTCTAAAGCCCCGATTATGGCGAATCTTCGACCATCTGAACCCTTAAAATTATATATTGCAGCATCTGAAAATACTATAGGGCATATGTTAGCCCAAGATGATGAAAACGGGCATGAGCGGGCAGTTTATTACCTTAGTCAAGTTTTAACTGATATCGAGACGAGGTATTCCCCGATCGAAAAATTGTGTTTGTCTCTATATCATGCTTGTATGAAATTAAAGTGTTATATGGTGGCTAAATCGGTAAAATTTATTGCACAAACTAATTTAATCAAATATATGTTAAGCTTCCCGATGTTGCGCGGACGATTGGAAAAATGGATGCTAGCATTAACAGAGTTCGATCTACAATATGTCCCAGCCAAGGCTGTAAAAGGACAGGTCATTGCAGACTTTCTTGTAGATAATTCGAAAGATCTAAATGACCAGGGGGCAAATGTAATCGAAGTGAAAGTCGATTATTGGAAGTTGTATTTTGATGAGTCAAAACATAAAGATGGCGCAGGAGTTGGAATTTTAATTGTTTCACCAGAAGGAATTCCATCAAAATTTTTATTCGAAATAAAATATCCTTATTCGAATAATGAGGCAGAGTACGAAGCTTTGATTTTGGGCCTCAAAATCTTAATTAATAAGGGAGTTTCGGAAGTTCAGATATTAGGGGATTCCCAGTTGGTTTTGAAGCAGTTATCGAAAGAATTTAAATGTAATAATGAGAGATTACAAAAGTATTTGACAACTGCTTGGGAGTTGTTAACTTCTTTTCAAAAAATTTCTTTGGTTCATAATCCAAGGATTCAAAATGAAATGGCTAATGAATTAGCCCAAATTGCTTTGAAGTACAAAATCGGCCCAGGAACCCTTGAGACATTGGCAGGTATTCATCAGATTTTAGTACCTGCAGGTGAAAGAGAAGTTTTGTGTGTTGATGAGTGGGAGGATATTGATTGGAGGAAGCCTATTGCTCAGTACTTGAAAGATCCCAGTATCCCAGTTGATAGAAAGATGAAATTGCGAGCAACGAATTTTGTTTAATGGCTGATGAATTGTATAAGAAAGGTATTGATGGGAGTCTATCGAGATGTTTAGGTCAAAATGACCAAAATATTGCTTTGGGTGAATTTCACCTCATCAGCATGGAAAGAAAATGAGATGGGTGTTATATCGCAATCATGTATATTGGTCATCCATGATTATAGATTGCATTGATTATGCAAAAGCATGCCTAGAATACTAGAAGCATGGCTCAATTCAACAAATCCCAGCATCCAAATTACATTCTATAATAAAGCCATGGCAATTTAGAGGTTGGGCTTTGGATTTAATTGGGTTAATTCATCCTCCTTCATCAAAACAACACAAGTTTATCTTAGTAGTAATTGATTATTTTACAAAATGGGTTGAAGCGATTCCCTTGATAGAAGTAAGTCAAGGTGAGATAATAGAATTTATTGAGGAGCATATTATCCATCGATTTGGAATTCCTCAAACATTAAGTACTGATCAAGGAACGATGTTTACTGGTCAGCGGATTAAAAATTTTGCAACTTCGAGAAGTATTAATATGGTTACTTCGATCATCCATGATTATAGATTGCATTGATTATGCAAAAGCATGCCTAGAATACCAGAAGCATGGCTCAATTCAACAAATCCCAGCATCCAAATTACATTCTATAATAAAGCCATGACCATTTAGAGGTTGGGCTTTGGATTTAATTGGGTTAATTCATCCTCCTTCATCAAAACAACACAAGTTTATCTTAGTAGCAATTGATTATTTTACAAAATGGGTTGAAGCGATTCCCTTGATAGAAGTAAGTCAAGGTGAGATAATAGAATTTATTGAGGAACATATTATCCATCGATTTGGAATTCCTCAAACATTAAGTACTGATCAAGGAACGATGTTTACTGGTCAGCGGATTAAAAATTTTGCAACTTCGAGAAGTATTAATATGGTTACTTCGACCCCTTATTATGCACAGGCTAATAGACAAGTAGAAGCGGCAAATAAGATTTTGATAAGTTTGATAAAAAAAAAAACATATTGGAAACAAGCCTTGAACATGGCATGAAACTTTAAGCCAAGTATTGTGGGCTTATCGAAACTCACCAAGGGGTTCGACAGGTACTTCGCCATATAAGTTGGTGTATGGTCATGATGCAGTGCTACCACTAGAGATAAATTTAAATACTTTAAGAATATCAAAGTAGAGTGATTTACCAGTCGATGATTACTGGAATGCAATGTTCGAAAAATTGAGCGAGTTAGATTCGGAGTAAATTTTGGCACTTGATAACATGATTCGACATAAAGCAAGTATTGCTCGAAGTTATAATCATCAAATCAAGGAAAAGTTTTTTAATGTAGGTGAATTGGTTTTGAAAATTATCTTGCCAATGAAAAAGAAATCAAAATTTCTTGGTAAATGGTCTCATATTTGGGAGGGTCCTTTCCAAGTAATAGGAACATATTCTGGAAATGCTTATCAGATTAAGGATATCGAGTCAGAAAGAGTAATGAACTCGATTAATGAAAAATACTTGAAGCAATACTATTGTTGGCTGAATTAAAAGTTCAACATGCATAAGTTTAGAAAATATAAAAGATAGTCATACAAAGAAAAATGAAAAACTTCAAGGTGCTAATAGTTTCTCTAAATCAGAGCGTAGATTTGCCCTCCTGTTGGCCAAAGTTAAAAGTATTTCAGCTTGTTTGAATTTGTCGAATTGGATCTTTTTGAGTTGTTCTTCATATTCCTCCTGTTTGGTCTTAATCGAAACAAGTTCCTGGATGAGATGTTGTTGTTCTTGTTGGGCGGAAGCTAGAGGCTTGGCTATGATGGCTCGTCTTTGACGTATTCTGGTAAGTTTTTCATTAATTTGAGCATGTTCTGCTTCAAGTTTTGTTTCTTCTTTGTCATAAAAAGCTTGGATGAAAATAGCATGAGCAATCCTCAAATCGAATGCTTCACGAGAGACTTCAACTGGTCAAGAGGCTGTAATACAACTCTCTATATTAGATTGGACCTTCGCTTCTTCTGTCTCCGTTTCTTGGATTTGAAATTGGGAAGCTACACTCTCATTGAGTAGTTATTTGAATTCTTGAATCGAATTAGAATGAAGTAAGGGAGTTGAGAGCTTAATGGAAGAATTTAAAAGCTCAGTCAAAAGTTGGTTAAGAATTGCATCATTAACCCATGTGGCAGGTGGATGATCCAAAAGCTTTATAAGAGATCGAAGCTGTTCTTGGGTGTCAGCACTTAATTCGAAAGAAGGTCCTAATGTAGCAGGCCTTGGAAGTGTTGGCACTGGTACAGGCACTTCATCCTCTTGAAGAACTTGGTCCAAAACAGAGATCAAACTGGCCAATGTAGCACTTGTGGGAGTAGTGGAGGCATCCAGTGTTTCAGACACTTGTCTAGGCGGTTTGGGAGGAGTCTCTAAGACCCTAGATCGGGAAGAATCTGAATTGGTGATGTCAGTGATTCTAGAAGCAGAATCAGAATCTGAAGCTACTTGGTTTTCTGCAGAAAGTGCAGTCTGATTGTCTGGTGAAATTGACTCAAGTATATGTGTGTCCGCTAGAGAATGCTGCAAAGGATTTGCCGTCGGATCAACCACCTGTGTTGTATGAGGAGGAGGTGGAAAAACAGCTGGAATTGGCTAAATAGGCCCTGTGAATTGAATTAAGTCATGTGATGTGGAGTGCTCTGGGTCATGTTGTTGCAGAATTGGTTGATCAGGAGCCGCAGAGGATGAAATTGAATGAGCAATAGTGGTAGGCTGGTATAAAAGGTACACAATTATAAATTCGAAATTTATTTCAATTTGAATGAAATGTGTATAGAGATGATTGTATTACCGAAAGAAGTCTGGATTTCCGTACCAGCTGAGGACCAGGATCTGAATCAGCCATGTCTTTCGATTGGGGAGAAGCAGCAAAAATTTTCTGAATATTTTGCTCGTTCCCATCAGAACTCTCACTTGATAGTTGTAATCGTAACTAATAAAGAAATGAAAATCAAAAATCAATATGTATTAGTTCAAAATATATGATTATGTGTGGAATAGTAAATGGATAGTGGTTACCTTTCTAGAAGTTCTAGTAGGAGTTCTTTGACTTTTGTGTTGTGGTTGATGGGAAGAGGCTGTAGTATCAGCTTTTCTTTTTTGTGACATTTTGGGAGAACCTTCTGCAGCAGGATCTATTCGAATGGCAGATTGCTGGATTGCTTCTAAAGTACAATTATACTTAGAATAGTAGGTAGTCCACCATTCGAGACAAGATTTAGTGATATATGTATTGCAGTCATAAACAAGAAAATTAAAGTGATCATTATGTTGTTGATTTGTTGTAAGGAGGAAGTCAAGGTCACGTTGGGAAGTCAGAGTAACATGGCAAAGTAGTTTCTTATTCCGAGGAAAAGGGATCGGAATGGCCTGTGAAAATCCTAGCTGTCTGGCTGTAAAGTGAGGGGCATATAATGTCACCTTAAGTTTTTCTTTCTTGTGTTGGAAAAATCCTATCAGAATTACCTGAACAGCCAATAGATTTGCCCAATTTCGATTAGCCAGTTCATTTTCTTCTGTATCATGTGGGAAAAGTAGGCGATCGAGCCATGCAGGACCACGATTTTGGCATAAAAAGGGGGCGAAATCCAGATCTTCATTGTCAAAATCTTTACAAGAATGGAAAAGAGAAAAGACAGCCCAGAATCGGTCCTCATCCGTTTGTGTGTCTGGGAAGTTCGGTTTATAGTCAGCCCCCAACTCCAGGTTTCGTCATAAACTTCTCAAAAATGGCATTGAGCCATAGCTGGAGGAGCCAGAGAGCGCCACCTGTACTAATAATACTATTGTCTCTGAGACATTGAACGAATTGGCCAAGTTCTTTGAAAATGTGCCCTAAAAGAAGTTTGGCCAAGTTGAGGACCTTTCCTTCATGAAGCAAAGCAGTCAAGGGAAGAAAAAGTTTCGACATCTGAACGCTTCGAGAACAGAAAAGGATTGCATTTAGTGTAACACCCTACCATACAGAGTCTTATGCTTAAGTCATAATTCAGAGATGGCAAGGTATTACAACCTCTAAAACAAAAATTTAGTACGTATAGTAGTATGAGTAATTGATTATAACTAGGAGCCTTTGTAGAAAAAGGGGTAAACAAAAACCGTAACTCAAACGCGCAACACTCCGATCGATAACATAACGAACAGGGATAAGCTAACGCGAGATCATATATATACAAAGAGTGTCAAAAACGGGAATATCAAGACTCAAAATCCGATTGCGAAGATAACCGGTCCGAGCATAGTAATATATACATATAATAAAATAAGGAAACCCCAAAAGACATAAGTGGTGAGATCGGAGGCTTAGAAGTATGAAATTTGGCTTTTAAAACTCAAAAATCAACTTTGGGATGAAAACAGGGCCACGCGTACGCGCACTCCACGCGCACGCGTGGATGGCCATAAAATCTCATCGACGCGCAAGCGTCATACGCGCGGACGCGCGGGTTGAAAATAGCCAAACGACGCGCGAGCGTCAACCACGCGTACGCGTGGGTGCTCTTGCGCTCCAGGCACAAAACTGGCACAACTCTGGCACAACTCTCTGAAAAATGGCTGGGCATTTGGTGCAGCGCATCGACGTGCTCACGCACACCACGCGCACGCGTGGATGGTGCTTTCTCGAAGAACGGTGCGTACGCGCCAAGTGCGCCTACGCGCGGGGGGTCATTCTGCTAAAAATTTTCTAAGTTAAAAGCTGCAGAATTCACAGATTCAACCCCAATCTTCCGACGGACGTAACTTTCTCATTTTAAATCGTTTTTCACCCGTTCTTCGAACGGCATGGACATCCCGGATCTAATTTCATTTCTAAATAGATTTGGCACAAATCAGAGATCCGTACTCCAAGTCATGTCCCGTCAAAATATGCCCAAAAACCATATTTTCATACAAAACCATAAAGTGCCATTTTCAAAACAAGCCACTTTCAACTCTTTTCAAAATCAATCAAAACATGCCAATTTTATCCCTTTTCTTTGAAATCAATCAAAATGTACCAAAATCAACATCAAGCCATCTTCAACTCAAACATTGACATTTTACCAAAGTTTCCAAAATCACCATTCAACCCTTTTAACACTTCTCAATCAAATGGCTAAAGGACAAACACAATATCATGTCATACATCCTCCCTCATCCTAATTTCCAATAATACCATTTCCAATCAACCATCATTATACATAATCAACATCATACTCACCATCAACATGGTATCACCCATCAATTCAACCTCAATCATCCATCAAGCATATATCACAACATGCATTTCTCATATATCACACAATCAAGGCATCAATATTTATAATCACATATATGATCACATCATATATCTCAACCATTCAACAACATCAATAATTCAATGCCTATCTTAGGGCCTCTAGCTTAAGTATTTCCTACCACATTACATATTAGATACGGGAAACCAAAACCATACCTTAGCCGATTTCCCACGCTCAACCGGAGCACTTCCAAACCTCTTGTCCACAAGCTCTCAAGGTCTCAATACCTCTAAGAACAGATTTTATCACACAAAACCCTCTTCCAAGCTTTCCAAAATCACCAATCAAGCTCCAATATTCACATATACACAACCTAAGCCACAATCATCATATCCATACACAACATCTCAATACCCAAACATCATAGAACAACAAATTACACTAGGGTTGAGAATCTTACCACACTCAAGGTCCAAGGAGACAAGATTAACCTTCTCCTTCAAGAGAGTTGGGCCTATAACATCAAAGAATCCAAAATCTCAACATTTTACCCATGAAACTCGAAAACAAGGGCTGGAATTTCGAAGAGAAAAACGTGGCTTACCTCAAGATTGATTGTATGGGTTTTGTAGAGCTCTCCACGGTGAACGCGTGGCCACAAACGGTGCAGCGATCGGAGCTCTAGATCAAAAGTTATGGTGGTTTGAAGATCAAGTGAGAGATAGAAGTTTGAGAGAGTGTTCTTCCCCTCCCTTACTCCATTTCAGCATGTTTGAGTGATAAGTGAGGAGAGAGAGTGCTGAAAACTAGGGTTTTTGTTTAGTTTAGTTGGGCCAAGGGCCTATTTTGGGTCCGGTTGGATCGGTTTGGCCCGTTCGGTCCAATCTTGGTCCGTTTTCTATAAAATTGGTACCGAAATTCTCGTCCCAATCTCCTCTATCATATTAAGCCATAAAAATAACATTTTTGGCTTTCTAGAATAAATTCTCATTTATGGGTTAATTAGCTGTTAATTAACCGGGTCTTACATCCTACCCACCTAATTGGGAATTTTGCCCACAACATTCAAATCCAGTTACCTGAGAATAAGTGCGGATAATCCGTTCGCATCTCCGATTCAAGTTCCCAAGTGTGTTCCTCAACACCGCCTCGACTCCATGCCACTTTGACCAATGAAACCTCTTTTCCACGCAACCGTTTGATACTAGTATCATCAATTCTGACTGGAGCCACTGGAAGCGTCAAATCTTCTCTTAACTGAACCGATTCAGGTTCTAACACATGGCTAGCATAAGGAGTGTACTTCCGAAGCTGCGACACGTGAAACACGTCGTGCAGGTTCGAAAGATGAGGTGGTAAAGCCATCCGATACGCCACTGGTCCAATCCTCTCCAGGATCTGAAATGGACCAATGTATCGAGGATTCAACTTCTTTGCTTTAATCGCCCTACCAACTCCTGTGGTTGGAGTAACCTTCAGGAAAACATGATCTCCTTCTTCAAATTCCAAGGGCTTCCGCCTCTGATCGGCGTAACTCTTCTGGTGACTCTGCGCCGTAAGCATCCTATTTTGGATTTTCTTAACTTGTTCAGTGGTTTCAGCTATCATTTCTGGCCCCAACAAGCCTTTCTCTCCAGCTTCATACCAACATAGCGGAGATTGACATTTCCTCCCATACAATGCCTAATATGGAGCCATTCCGATGCTCGCATGGTAACTATTATTGTATGCAAACTCCACTAACGGCATATACCGATCCCAACTCGCCGGTTGGTCCAAAACACAAGCTCTCAACATATCCTCTAGGGTTTGGATCGTCCTCTCGGATTGACTATCTGTTTGAGGATGGTAAGCTGTACTCAAGCTTAATCGGGTTCCAAAGGCTTTTTGAAATGCACCCCAGAACCTCAAAGTGAAACGAGGATCTCTATCAGAGATTATAGTAGCAGGTACACCATGGAGTCTCACAATCTCCTTTATGTATAACCGAGCTAGCTCCTCAAGGGTGTAAGTCATCCGAACGGGTAAAAAGTGGGCTGATTTCGTCAGTCGGTCCACAATCACCCAGATAGCATCAAAACCAGTCCTAGTCCTTGGCAATCCCGACACAAAGTCTATTGCAATACTTTCCCACTTCCATTGCGGAACCTCTAAAGGTTGCAACATCCCAGAAGGTCTTTGATATTCAATCTTTACCTTTTGGCAAGTTAAGCACTTTGAAACATATTCCGCCACATCATTCTTCATACCTGGCCACCAAAACATCGCCTTTAAATCATGGTACATCTTAGTACTTCCTGGGTGAATGGAGAATCCGCTTTTGTGTGCCTCCTTTAAGATATCTTGCCTCAAAGTGCCAACATCCGGCACAATGATCCTACCCTTGAATCTCCATAACCCATCTTTTTCTTCCGACACTCTCCACTATTTTCCTTGCTCGATAGCCGGTAACACCTTCCATAACGCTTCATCATTTTCATGAGCCTTTAGGAGCTCGGACTTAAAATCACTCGAGATTTCTAATCGGCTTAAACACAAGGTTCCAGATACTTCTCGAGCACCAATTTTTAGACTCTCGAATCCCTTGAGCAACTTCTTCTCTTGAAGCATCATCCAAGCCGCATATAACGACTTCCGACTTAACGCATCCGCCACTACATTCGCCTTTCCCGGATGGTAATTCAACTCAAAGTCGTAGTCCTTCAATAATTCCATCCACCTTCTCTGCTTCATATTAAGCTCTTTCTGATCAAAGAGATATTTCAAGCTCTTGTGATCGGAGAAGACTTGGAACTTAACCCCATAGAGATAATGCCTCCACACCTTCAAGGCAAACACGACCGCAGCGAGTTCCAGATCGTGCGTAGGGTAACTAACTTCATGAGGTCTCAACTGTCGTGAGGAATACGCCACCACATTATGATGCTGCATCAGCACACATCCTAGACCCTTTAGTGAGGCATCACAGTACACCTCAAATGGTTCATTCGGCTCAGGTAACACTAACACAGGTGCAGTAGTCAACTTTTTCTTCAATGTCTGAAAGCTCTCCTCGCACTCAGGAGTCCAAACAAACGGAGTGTCTTTGCGGGTTAACTTTGTCAACGGTAAAGCTAATTGCGAAAAGCCCTTGATGAACCTTCGATAATAGCCAGCTAAACCCAGAAAACTCCTTATCTCAGTTACTGTGGTTGGTTGCTTCCAATCCATCACAGCCTCCACCTTAGTTGGATCTACGGCTATTCCCTTCTTACTCACCACGTGACCCAAAAACTTCACCTCACTCTTCCAAAACTCACACTTAGACAGTTTCGCATAGAGTTTCTTCTCCTTTAGAATCTACAACACGGTCCTCAAGTGTTCCGCATGCTCTTCTTCAGTCTTGGAGTAAATTAGTATATCGTCAATGAAGACAACAACGAATTTATCCAGAAACGGATGGAACACTCTATTCATGTAATCCATGAATACTGCAGGAGCGTTCGTCAACCCAAAGGACATTACAGTGTACTCGTAATGACCATAACGAGTCCTGAAAGCGGTCTTAGGGATATCCTCACCCCTCACCCTTATCTGGTGATAACCGGATCGCAAATCGATCTTAGAGAAAATTCCAGCTACTTGTAACTGATCCATGAGATCATCAATTCTCGGCAATGGGTACTTATTCTTTATGGCGACCTTGTTCAGCTGCCTGTAATCCACACAGAGTCGCATACGTCCATCTTTCTTCTTTACCAGTAACACTGGAGCCCCCCACGGGGAAACACTTGGTCGGATAAAGTTCTTACCCAACAATTCCTCTAATTGAGACTTTAGCTCGGCCATCTCTAACGGTGACATTCTATAAGGAGCATTTGAGATTGGTCCCACCCCAGGCACCAATTCAATAGCAAACTCGACCTCTCGGTTAGGTGGAAATTCCTCAATATCATCGGGAAACACTTCCGGAAACTCACACACTACCGGAATCTGATCCAACCTTTGGTCATCACCCGAAACACCCGCGGTTAACAACAGGATACCCTGACATTCGATTCCGGAACAGTTCACCATCATCGAATTCAAGTAATAATTATTCACCACAACCGGCCCGTCTGTATCTTCCGGCATAAAGTACACTGACTTTGTAGAACAATCAAGCAGGACATGGTTCTCAGATAACCAGTCCAATCCCAAGATAAGATCAACACCGATCATCGGTAAGCAGATTAAATTATGGACAAAATCACGCTGCTTGAACCTAAATGAAACTTTCGGGCATCCTAGCCTAGTTACCATGGCTTCATGGGTAGCATTATATACTTTTAGGTCATAACCTAAGGTTACGATCTTCAATCCTAACTCATAGGCTTTCTCAAATGCAATGAATGAATGCGATGCTCCTGAATCAAATAAAGCATTTAAAGTTTGACCAGCCATTTCACAGTTACCTCGAATGAGTGTCTCGGATCCCTCTGCACCCACAGCTGAGGTGGTGAACACCCGACCAGTCTGTTGTGCTTTCCCAGCACCTTGTTTCTGCTTCTCCGGACAATTTGCAGCTCTATGCCCCGCCTTTCCATAATTATAGCACAAACCCCATCCGGCCTTGCATGGTACTCCCGAATGGTGACTCCCACACCTAGTACAAGCTTGATCATTATGAGGTTGTTTCCCAAACCTTTTTCCTTGGGAGTAGTTATTGTTGGGCCTCCTAAAAGAACCTCCCCTTTTGAAAGGCGGACCTCTAGGTGCAAAGCTCTTCCCTCGGTTCTGTGAAAATGATCCTTTGTGACTCCCTTTCTCAGTGGCTGCCCTCTTCACACACTCTTCAGCAACCCTACACTTGTTCACCAACTCGGAGAAAGTCCTAATCGCCATTGGCCCCACCGAACCGAAAATATCGCTCCGGAGTCCTCCTTCATACTTAACACACTTCTATTCCTCATATTCCACCGGAGTCCCTTGACACATACGAGAGAATCTGAACAGCTCCTCAAACTTGTCAGTATACTCAGATACGGACATAGTACCCTGCTTTAGCTGTAACAATTCAAGCTCTTTGGCCGTCCTAGCAGAAGTCGGAAAGTACTTCTTATAGAACTCCTCTTGGAAGACATCCCAGGTGATATAATCATCACCCTGCTGCAGGAGGCGTCGGATACCCTGCCACCAATGCGACGCTTCACCAGTGAGCAAATAGGTAGCGAACTCCACACGCTGCCCTTCAGGTACCACCTGCGCTTGCAGTGCTCGTTCCATAGCCTGAAACCATGTATCGGCTTCAGTCGGGCTAGTAGTTCCCTTGAACTTCGGGGGATTAACCTTCAAAAAGTTCGCCAGTGTCATCGGGTCCTAAACTCCACCTCCGTCATTACCATGGTTGTTCATCTGTTGACCAAGAGCCTCAGCAGTGGCTTGCATAGCAGCAGCCATGTTCTCCAATGCAGTCATAAAGTTCACCGGGTCATTAAGGTTAATCTCTGGCGCACGAGCATTCGTATGACCGCTCCTATGACCTCTACCGCGTCCACGAGGCGCCATCTGGTTCCTATACACACCAAACAATCGATATTAAGTTGATCAATCTCAATATCGGAAGTCTAGTGCTTCAAAGTCCCAAATGTATGCTCATGAACGTTTATGCCAATTATATCAAGTAGATATACTAACAGCACATAACACACATACAGAGAATGCACAGAAGCATAGTCAGTCCGTCCCTCAGGCTCTACAGGAACGAACTGCTCTGATACCATAATGTAATATCCTACCATATAGAGTCTTATGCTTAAGTCATAATTCAGAGATGGCAAGGTATTACGACCTCTAAAACAAAAATTTAGTACGTATAGTAGTATGAGTAATTGATTATAACTAAGAGCCTTTGTAGAAAAAGGGGTAAACAAAAACCGTAACTCAAACGCGCAACACTCCGATCAATAACGTAACGAATAGGGATAAGCTAACGCGAGATCATATATATACAAAGAGTGTCAAAAACGGGAATATCAAGACTCAAAATCCGATTGCGAAGATAACCGGTCCGAGCATAGTAATATATACATATAATAAAATAAGGAAACCCCAAAGGAAACCCAAAGGGACACAAATACAGAAACCTATTCTCCAAAATCCCCTCTAGAAAGAGTCATCACAGTTTGTATTATTTAATGGAGATAAAAGTATCTAAACAAGATATATGAACCAAAACAGAGTCCCGTGAACAAAGGATCTTCGCTAATCCAGAAGTCTCCAGCATGCCTCAACGAGAAGCCTCGCGTCCTGCATCTGAAAACCACAAAATCCACATGGGTGAGAACCAGAGGTCCCCAGCATGGTAACAGCTTCCACATATATATACATAATAATAGAGGAAAGTCGAAGGCAATCCTAGAACTTCCTCCAGATAATATCAAAGCTTATAAACAAACTAAACCGTAAGTGGCAACTGACTAAAGATCCTTCAGTCTAACTAATACTTCCCTTTCCAATTCCTTCTGACCTCCCAACCACCAGCAGGAGTATAATATAGCAAACACAGTTATATCAGACAAGAGATTTACAAATAGGAACAGATAAGGCATTTAGACAATTAGCAAGTAATATGCAGTCAAATAGGCAATCTCAAACAATTCATGTAGTATGCTTATGATGCATGCCTGTCCCTAGTGGCTGATGATATCATCTGTCGGTTATAGAGCCAACCCGACAAGTCCTGGTAGCTAACCATTGGACTGTCCCTCTGTCGCACATCCCCAACTTGAGTTATACTCATCATAAACTTGATCATAATCATGATCCATATCCATCACCCTCACTGGTGAATATTTATGGGGGCGAGCTCATCCGGGCCTTTCACAGTGCCCGGCCATACTTACGACATAGGGTCAAAAGAGCTTCGAGTCTCAACCTGGAGCACGTGGTGGCTAGCCACTGCTTCCTCCCAGGGAAACCCTCATCTCCGATGGTGGAAGTGCAAACATTCACAATTCATTCAACAGCATATATGCATTTATACTTAGCCATAATCATGGCTCCGCCGTAACACGGCAATAATCTAGCCATCCGGCTCACGGTTAAATCCATAACCAGCCAATTCATTAACAATTATGGCCCTTCGGCCCATGGCACAACAAGCACTTCCACCGCCATCCTCCGCATCTCACATAATCATCTTTGATCCTCAATGATCATTCATTTTCCCCTTACTTCACTCGTAAGTTACCACATTCACTAGCCCTTTCTCTCATGCTAGGCATATCATAATGATTTAAGACATAAGTGGTGACATCGGAGGCTTAGAAGTATGAAATTTGGCTTTTAAAACTCAAAAATCAACTTTAGGATGAAAACAGGGCCACACGTACGCGCACTCCACGCGCACGCGTGGATGGCCACAAAATCTCATCGATGCGCAAGCATCATACGTGCAGACGCGCGGGTTAAAAATAGCCAAACGACGCGCGAGCGTCAACCACGCGTACGCGTGGGTGCTCTTGCGCTCCAGGCACAAAACTGGCACAACTCTGGCACAACTCTTTGAAAAATGGCTGGG
The DNA here is from genome assembly GCF_000816755.2 of Arachis ipaensis. NCBI lineage: Eukaryota > Viridiplantae > Streptophyta > Magnoliopsida > Fabales > Fabaceae > Arachis > Arachis ipaensis. The sequence goes on from NC_029793.2 coordinate 103,656,257, forward strand.
CATTTGGTGCAGCACATCGACGTGCTCACGCACACCACGCGCACGCGTGGATGGTGCTTTCTCGAAGAACTGCGCGTACGCGCCAAGTGCGCCTACGCGCGGGGGGTCATTCTGCTAAAAATTTTCTAAGTTAAAAGCTGCAGAATTCACAGATTCAACCCCAATCTTCCGACGGACGTAACTTTCTCATTTTAAATCGTTTTTCACCCGTTCTTCGAACGGCATGGACATCCTGGATCCAATTTCATTTCTAAATAGATTTGGCACAAATCAGAGATCCGTACTCCAAGTCATGTCCCGTCAAAGTATGCCCAAAAACCATATTTTCATACAAAACCATAAAGTGCCATTTTCAAAACAAGCCACTTTCAACTCTTTTCAAAATCAATCAAAACATGCCAATTTTATCCCTTTTCTTTGAAATCAATCAAAATGTACCAAAATCAACATCAAGCCATCCTCAACTCAAACATTGACATTTTACCAAAGTTTCCAAAATCACCATTCCCAATGAACTCCCCATCTCTGATCTTACCCATTCTCTTTAATTTCTGTCATTTACTTTTATGAGCAAATCCCCATTCCCATTTACAATTCTGCAATTTATTTTCAGTCATTTACTTCCAGTCCTTTAATTCTAGCATTTACTTTTCTGTTATTTACATTCCCGCCATTTTATTTTCTGCAACTCTCAACCCAAATTCTGGATTCGCTCAACTAGAACATTCTTCTAATTAAAGTTGCTTGATCAATCAATCCCTGTAGGATTCGACCTCACTCTATTGTGAGTTTTTACTTGACGACAAATTCGGTACACTTGTCAAAGGGAGATTTGTTGAGAGACAAGTTTTTCGTGCATCACAAAGAGGAGTAGGTTTCGCTTCCAGATCATTAAATATCGAACCACCATCGATTTGCTAAAAATCGACAAAACAAATAGTAATTTTGACCAAAAAAATCAGATTTCAAATTTAACATTAATCGTTGATTTGCGTTTTCTTTTTAAAAGAAAAAAGTATTCTAATTTTATATTAGGATCACTTTTGTTTTGACATGAGTGCGTGATCAATAGATGTTTTGACAAAAATTTAAATTCTAATTTCATGTTAAAGTCACTATTGTATAGTCAGTTATTAGTCGCGATTAGTGTTTTAATAAAAAAAATTTGAATCTAACTAATGTTAAAACTACTCTTGCACTGTAAGTTGATTGTTAATTATTCTAATTTCATATTAGGATCACATTACAAATAGTGATTTATAAGTATTTTGCAAGAAGTTATATGTTAATTTTATGTTAAGATCACTCTTACACTGCCAGTTAATTGTTTATTGCTTTGACAAAAATCATATACTCTAATTTTGCCTTAAGATCGCTCTGACTCTTTCAATTATTGATGAGTAGGTACTTTGACAAAAAATTAGATGGTTAAAATGAATTAAATTTATTGGATCAGCCTGTTTTATCTTTTTTTTTAAGTATTTTTTAAGGGTTTGTCTTTGGTAGTTTTTAAGAGTTTGTCATTAGTTAATAAGTTGCTGCATATATAAGATGGAATTTTAATCTCTGATACTTAATTAAGTGTGTTCATACCCTGGCCCAATAAATAGGGCCCAGGACCCAAGCAAAGACGCCCAACCCAAAGGGTTGACCCTCTCCCCAGTACCAGCCTTCATCCCAGAAGTCGGTACTGAACACGACCTGTTCCTGGGAAGTCGGATACGAGGGTCAGCTGGCAGATAACACTCATTTAAATGAGTAACTGCCCTTAGAAACTCTCTAACCACTTCATAGAGCCATATCTTAACTCCCCTAAGATATGGGAACGGTTATCCACCTAAAAAGGTGGCACTACTCCAGCGGTGGTTATTGGTTCACCACTATAAATACCCTAACACCCCTCAGGTATCACTAAGTTCCAATATACATTCTAACCTGCTCCCACTCTTGCTAACTTAAGCATCGGAGTGTCTTTGCAGGTACCACCCCCATTCTTTCTCACGCACAAGTCGGACGGAGGAACACCGAGTACCAGGTCCACTCGATAGCCACCTCCCTCACACGTTTGGGCCAACCTACGCCATCCGGCCCATTAATCTCCGGTTACCCACCGTAACATTGGCGCCGTTGCCGGGGACCCGAGAGATCAACCAGTGATGGCGGATAGATCCCCTGAAGAGGGTCATGTGGAAACAGATTCCGAACAAGAGAACTTGAACACTGGAAACAATGAGGCAGATCAGACCCTCCACCAGGAAGCCAATGATTAACATAGGGAAGGCACCTCCGGAATAAAAAATCCGAAGGTGAACTCCTCGGAGGGGCGCGAATCAGAAAAAGAAGGACCCTCCCACACTAGTGAGCTTATGGGATTAATCCATAGCCGCCTCGAGCAGCTAGAACAGGAGCGGGAACGACAAAAGGAAGCCGAAAAGAACCTAAAAGAGGAGATGGAGCGACGAAAAGAGTTAGAAAGAAAACTCTTAAAATTGGAATCCTCCCTCAAAGGTCGGAGTTCCCACGGCGAGAGAGAAGATTCTCCCTTAGGAGAGAAAGATCCTTTTAGCGAGGACATAATGAGGGCAAAAGTTCCAAGAAACTTTAGAAGCCCCGATATGGACCTCTACGACGGGACCACTGATCCAAAGCATCATCTGAACAACTTTAAAAGTCGGATGTATCTGACTGACGCTTCTGACGCTACGCGATGCAAAGCTTTCCCGACAACCTTATCAAAAGCAGCGATGAAGTGGTTCGACAGCCTCCCTCCGAGGTCAATTACCAGTTTTGAAGACCTCTCAAGAAAGTTCTTGATGAGGTTCTCCATCCAGAAGGACAAAGTAAAGCATGCACCAAGTCTCCTGGGAATAAAACAGGAGGTCGGGGAGTCCTTACGGGCCTATATGGAAAGGTTCAACAAAGCATGTTTGGAGATTCAAGACCTGCCCACCGAAGCAGTCATCATGGGGCTAGTCAATGGTCTTAGAGAAGGCCCCTTCTCACAGTCCATATCAAAAAGACACCCCGCCTCTTTAAATGATGTACAGGAAAGAGCCGAAAAGTACATCAATATGGAAGAAAACGCTAGGCTAAGAGACCCGAGTCTCCGACCTGAGCACCCTCCCTCAACGAACGAGAGGGAGAGGGAAGTTAAGAAGAAAGAAGAACTCGGCCTCGATAGGCCAAGAAAATATCACTCTTATACTCCACTGAAAGTTCCTGTAGTGGATGTATACAGAGAAATTTGCAATACCGAAAGGCTGCCCCCTCCCAGGCCCATTAAAAATAAAAGAGGAATAGAGGTCAATGAGCAAAGCCCAAGAGTGATTTTCCACGACGAGATCGGGAATATACAGGGGCACAAAGAGGAGCTCGACTTGCTCCCCGAAATCCGAGAAGAAGCCCAGATAAGAGAAGCAGCGTTGAAGCAAAGGATGACCGCGAGATACAACAAAAAAGTCATTCGAAGGAGTTTCACCCCGGATGACTTGGTCCTAATCAGAAATGATATTGGAGTCAACAAATCAGGGGAAGGAAAGCTCGCTGCTAATTGGAAAGGGCCATACAAGATCAACGAGGTCTTAGGAAAGGGCTATTATAGGGTAACCGACTTCGACGGCAACGAGTTACCAAGGTCATGGCATGCTTGTAATATGAAAAGGTACTACAGCTAAAAGCGAACCCTACTCCCTGATGTACTCTTTTCCCAATTTCATGATTTTTTCCCAAAAGCAAAGGGTTTTTTTCTGAAAAGGGTTTTTAACGAGGCATCATAGTAGGGGCTAAGGGAAAATAAATAATCAAAAGCCCTTAGTAGCAATAAGGTACCTCCTCAATTAATAAAGATATCTTTCATTTTAAATATCTCTTTTAAATTCCCTTTTTATTCTCTTTCTACGAAACGCGCCGATTTAAGCTCAACAAAACGTGAAAATCCCATGAACCGACCTAGATGGTCGTCAGGATAAAACGACGAGGTACAAGTAGGCGTAAAGAGGCTATAGAAGTCGATCATGATAAACTCGGGAGCAGTCCGACTCACAAGACGGAATGCGAAACCGAGTAAAATTAAAATGAATCGCAAAAGTAGCCTAAGTCACGAAAAACTCAATAAAACAAAATTGAGTACTAGGAATAACAAAAAGAGATAAGAAAAAACTAAGAAAAATAGTAAGGCTGCCTTGAGGATAACGCAAGAGCGTCCGCCTCACCAGAAGCGCCAGACTCTAAGGTCTTGCGCTTCTTCAGCTCTGGTTCGGGAGTAGGTCGGACGGAAGGGGGTGGCAGAGAGGAAGCAGAGGAAGAAATCACAATAGGTTGGGAGGGAGTCCCAACATTCCGAGGAGGAGGAGAAGGAGAGACAACCACCCTAGCACCACCAGACCTGGCGCGAGACTTCGCCTTGGCTTCCTGAACCCTCTGGAAAGACTCTTGAGCATTTTTCTTTGCCATCTTTGCAAAAACAAATTGGTAGCTAAAAGTCAGACAAGTCGGTAAAAGAAATTGCAAGTCGGAAATAAGTGAAAAACGCAAAAAGCTACCTAGTTGTGACTGGACAAAGGCCGGCGACCCCTGGAGAAATATTTTAGTATCCAAGTATGGGGCCCTCCCCCACACTTCTCGGAGGAACCCCACAATGGCCGCCTCCACCTCATCCAGGTCGTCCAGACCATATTTCTTAACACTTTTAAAACTAAAAATTTAAATACAAAATAATTTATTTATAAATTATTTTTAATATAATTATTTATTATTTAAATTATTTTATCAAAATAAATTTAATTAAGCTGTTTATCTAAACTTAGCCTAAATTAGTCCATTTGACAATCCTATCAAAAATCATGCTCTAACTTTCTGTTAGACTCGTTGTTGTAGTTAGGTAATAGTTTATTAATGTGTTGATGAAAAGGCCAGATTTAAATGTTAGTAATTTTTTAACTTTTAGATGTTAATATAACTTATTAAAAATATTTCACTAAAAATATT
>NC_029793.2:103661273-103687606 GCF_000816755.2 Arachis ipaensis
TACTAAACATAGTCATCAAAATCAAGAAATAAGTTACAACATTTTCGTTAATAGTAAATTAGTAGTAATTATTTTTTAATTACTAAACTAGTTTGCTTTTTTCTCGGTGGTTAATTTAGAAACAGGGCTAGAAAAATAAATTAAAACTACACATTGATTTAATAAATTAACAATTATTTGTAGAATACTACAATTTTTTTTTAACTAAAAAAAGAAAAAAGAAAAAGAAGAAGAAGAGGAAACTAAGATAGGAGAGGCATCACTACAACATAGGCTGTAGATTATATTATTAAAAAATTATCATATATTCCGCCTGTAAAAACAGGAACATGATATTCCTTATACGAATAGGTAACCAAGTTTAGATTCATTCTGCAGTTAGTGTAAAAAAGACTAAATAACCTTAATTTTTTGGGATAAATTAACAAAAAATGTTAGTTTAAAAACACCGTCCATGGCTCGTAGCTAATATAACATCTAAAGGTGAAACAGTGATTATAGAAAATTGGAAATAATGGGTCTTAGGTGCTGTTTACAAATCCAAATAAATAGATATTAATGGTTACATTTGCATCTAAAATATTCTACTAATAATTGTTGGGTACAACCAATGTTTTTTTTTTTCAATAAGAAATACTTTTATTATAGGTATAAAATTATCAAAACAGTCTAAGTATGATGACAAAATTTTAATAATAAGTCATTTCATTTAAAAATGGCAGCATGCACTTTATTTGCAGATATCCAATTTGGTCAAAATAAGTTTAAACGTGGGTTTATTGAGTCAAGATTATCAATTAATAATTTAACAATTTTATTTATATAAAAACTAATTCTATTTTAGTGATATATAAATACAACATTATATCACAATATTTCATTGTTATATTGTTTATGGGATAGATGATTGTGTTGTTTGTGGGATGATTGTGTTGTCTATATTGAATTTTGAATTTGCATGCTTATTAAGTTATATAATAATATTGCATATCTGTAAAAATTCGTAAGAAGGGTCGGATACCCGCCAATTAATTGCATGTAGAGTTAGGATTGAGTTGTTATCAACCCGCTAATAAAATAGAATTAAATTTTAATAATAAATTTAACTCACGAATAAAATTAGAGTTGAATTCAAACCCTATTCTATTCATTGCTTATGAAAATAGTACTTTCTAAAAATAAAGATATGTTCTTAAATTAGTATAATTATGTATTATTTATTAAATATTAATTATAATATAATTATAATAAATATATTTTTTATAAAATAATTTAGAATAGAGAATAGAAAAGTTCATTTTGAAGGGAAAATAGAGTCATGAGAGATCGATACGTCACCTTCATTAGTTGGGGAAAAACCCAGTTTTAGTATATTAAGTAGATATTAAAAATATAGATTAAATGCATATAGGGTATACGTATGATATATGTTACGGATCCAGCCCGCGGATCCCGGACCCAAGGTTGAGCCCGAACCCGGCACCTCGGGTCCGACCCGCCTCTCTCTCTTAGAAGGCCCAAAACCGGCCCTCTGGAAATCCTAAACCGACTTTCGAATTCAAACGTCTCCCTTATCTTAGCCAGATAAGATAAGATAAGATATTCACCATCACCTATAAATAAGAGGACCCAGGTCCCTTCAGGTATTCATTCATTCCTCACACCTTATACCTCTTAGATCCATTCTGACTTGAGCGTCGGAGTGTCTTTGCAGGTACCTCCCCCCATTGCTCCAGTCAAGTGATCCGGCATCTGCCTCAACCCGCAAGTTCTCGATCCATCTCTCAACCCGTACCAGAGACATCTCGTACATTGGCGCCGTCTGTGGGGAACTTGCGCCAGCCGAGCCGGATGGGGGACGTCCTGGAGGAAACCCCCTCAAGCCAGGATGACTCCCGACCGCTTAACCCAACCCCAGAATACCGAGAGGTCACAAACCAAGCAAGAATAGCAAGTACTGTCCACCACACGAATGACCACGTCGTCACGGACCAACGACATCCTAAGAAAGCTAGGGACAAAGCAGCACAGATCATCCAGGATCTCTGCCTCCGGGTCCAGGAGCTCGAAGGCAAACTGACTAATAGAGAAAACACAACAACGAACGTGGAAGCCAGGCAACTTCCAGATCAAGATCTCGCCACGGCAGGTTACCAACCCGGCGACACGATAGGAGAGACGGTCGCAGTGCCTCACACGACCACGATCACGAGAAATCGCCGGAACGACGATACAACAAGAAACACAACCGCAGCGCTTCCCGAGATCTAAGTCGTCAACACGACTCAGACGAAGATCAGAGGTACCGAAATACCAAGCGCACAAGAAACGACCACACAATAATGGGAGCAACACCCTTCACAGAAAGAATCTTAAGAGCGAAACTCCCCAAAGGTTTCGACAAACCTACCGACATGAAGTACAATGGGACCAAGGACCCCCAGGAACATCTAACGGCCTTCGAGGCCAGGATGAACCTAGAAGGAGCGGCCGACGCGGTCCGATGCAGAGCCTTCCCGGTAACCCTTGCAGGGCTGGCAATCAAATGGTTCAACGCCCTCCCAAACGGATCCATAGCCAGTTTCCACGATATAACACGAAAGTTCATGGCCCAGTTCACAACTAGAATCACCAAAGCCAAACACCCCATCAGCTTGCTAGGGGTCACGCAAAACCAAGAAGAATCTACAAGGAAATACCTCGACCGCTTCAACGATGAATGCTTGACGGTCGACGGACTAACGGATTCCGTCGCAAGCCTTTGCTTAACCAACGGGTTCATGAACGAAGATTTTCGCAAACACCTCACCACCAAACCAGTATGGACCATGCACGAGATCCAGAATGTCGCCAAAGATTACATCAATGACGAAGAAGTCAGCCAGGTTGTCGCTGCCAACAAACGGCAGCACAGCAACACCCAACACGGCAACTCGGCTCCTCGCCAAAATCCACCACCCAGAGAGAATCAAAGGGACCACCCCAGACCGACAAATACAAACCGACCACCAAGAATTGGCAAATTCTCTAATTACACGCCCCTGACAGCACCAATTACCGAAATATACCACCAAATAGCAGATCGAGGCATCATTCCGAAAGCCCGACAACTCAAAGAAAGGACGGGAGGCAACAAAACCCTCTACTGCGACTACCATCGAGGTTACGGTCACAAAACACAAGATTGTTTCGACCTTAAAGACGCCCTCGAACAAGCCATACGAGACGGCAAACTCCCAGAATTTTCCAAAATCATCAGAGAACCAAGACATGCGGAAAGAGACAGGTCACCGGAAAAAGACGGGCATAACCCGAGAACCCAGAAGCAACCCCCCAGAGAAAGCCCAGAAGACGACCCGACCATCATAGTAAACGTCATCACAGGCAAAGACATATGGAGCAAGTCAAAACTAACAATGAAGAAAGATCTCAAAGTAATGGCGGTCAGAAACCAGACCCCAACCACTACAGCCGACAACACGATAACCTTTTTACCAGAGGACTGCCAGCACGGCACCTCGGCCGAAGATGCCCCCTTCGTCATCTCGGCCAGAATCGGAACAGGACTGGTACGACGGATACTGGTGGACACCGGGGCAGATTCGAACATCCTCTTCCGAGGAGCCTTCGACAAGCTCGGGCTCCACAACGACAATCTCCAAACACACCGCAACGGAGTCACGGGACTCGGAGACAACTTCCTCAAACCAGACGGCTCAATCACCCTTCCCATCACTATAGGAACAAGCAGCTAGAGGAAGACAATCCTATCCAAATTTGTAGTCCTAAAAGACTCCACAGCCTATAACGTGATTCTCGGAAGAAAAACAATCAACGACTTCTCCGTAGTCATCTTTACCAAATACCTCCTCATGAAGTTTAGAACCAAGGACGGATCCATCGGTACCATCCACGGGGACCGAGATGTCGCAGCCAAATGCGACAACACCAGCCTAGCTCTAAGGAAGAAATCCCGAGATGCAGCCGGGATATTCCTCGCCGACCTGGACGCCCGCCAAGACGACCAACCCAGGCCAGAACCAGAAGGAGACATGGAAAAGCTACAAATAGGGCCAACCAAGGAAGAATACACCTTCATTAATAGGAACCTCCCATACGATCTTAAAGAAGAACTCTCCCAACTCCTACCCCTACATGACCTGGCTAGCCAATGTCGTGCTGGTGAAGAAATCTAACGGGAAATGGCGAATGTGCGTCGACTACACGGACCTCAACAAAGCCTGCCCAAAGGACGCCTTTCCCTTACCAAACATCGACGGACTAGTAGATGCCACATCCGGCCACCGATACCTCAGCTTCATGGACGCATATTCCGGCTACAACCAGATCCCGATGCACCGTCCAGACGAGGAAAAAACAGCGTTCATCACCCCAGACGGGACATACTGCTACACAGTGATGCCCTTCGGCCTGAAGAACGCGGGAGCCACCTATCAAAGACTCGTCAACAAGATATTCCAAAATCTATCTGGAAACAAAATAGAAGTCTACATAGACGACATGCTCGTCAAGACCGAATCCGGCGAGCAACTCACCGACGACCTCAAAGTCATAATGAACACCCTACGGAAGCACCAAATGCGACTCAACCCGGTAAAATGTGCCTTCGGGATGGAGGCAGGGAAATTCCTCGGCTTTATGATCACGCAATGCGGAGTTGAAGCAAACTCGGAGAAATGTCGCGCCGTCCTCGAAATGACGAGCTCAAAAAACCTTAAAGATATCCAAAAGCTCACCGGCCGATTGACGGTGTTATCACGCTTTCTCGGGGCATCGGCCCAAAAGGCGATCCCCTTTTTCAAATTAATGAAAAAAGGAGCCCCTTTCAAGTGGGAGACGGAATGCGAAGAAGCATTCCAACATTTCAAGAGAGTCTTAGCGGAACCACCAATCCTCGCCAAACCCCAAACAGGGGAAACACTCTACCTATACCTCTCCATAACGGAGAAGGCACTCGCAGCAGCGCTCATCCGTGAAAACGAGAAAAAAGAACAAAAACCCGTATACTTCATAAGCAGAGTCTTACAGGATGCGGAAGCTCGCTACTCACGCTTAGAAAAACTAGCCTTCACACTCCTTACAGCCTCCCGACGCCTACGACAATACTTCCAGGCCCATTCCGTGACGGTCCGAACCGACCAAGCGGTTAAGCAGGTACTACAAAAACCCGACCTAGCAGGCAGAATGCTAGCATGGTCCATCGAACTATCCCAGTTCGATATCAGGTTCGAACCCCGATACGCAATCAAAGCACAAGCCATGGCCGACTTTATCGCCGAAATGACACCAGGAAACTCCACCCCCGAGTCATGGAAGCTACACGTTGACGGCTCCTCGAACGTCACCTCTGGAGGTGCCGAAGTCATTCTCGAAAGTCAGAACGGAGTCGTAATCGAACAATCAGTACGATACGAATTCCCAGTCTCAAACAACCAGGCAGAATATGAGGCCCTCCTGGCAGGCCTAGCCCTAGCTCGGGAAGTCGGAGCAAAGGCCCTAGAGGTAAACACCGACTCACAGGTAGTCAACTCCCAAATTAACGGAGACTACCAGACACGAGATCCCCTACTCCAACAATACCTCGCCAAGGTAAACAAACTAAAAGAAGGATTCGAGCGAGTTACCATACAGCACGTCCCTAGGGAACGAAACGCCAGGGAAGACCTACTTTCCAAACTAGCCAGTACCAAACCAGGACACGGTAACAAATCGCTAATCCAGGAAGTCGTCAAGTCACCCGCTGTGTCAACGACAACCAACGCTCATCTGACACTCTCGAACCAAGGATCTTGGACCTACCCTATCCTACAGTACCTCCTTGACGGAACACTACCGCCAGATCCCAAAGAGGGAAAACGAATAAAACGGGAAGCCGCCAACTATACCGTTGTGGCAGGACAGCTATACAAACGCGGATTCTCGCAACCCCTGCTCAAATGCGTCGAACCCGAGAACACGGAGTACATACTCCGTGAAATCCACGAAGGTTGCTGCGGCCACCACATCGGAGGCAAAACATTAGCCCAAAAAGTCATCAGGGCAGGCTACTTCTGGCCCACGGTTATCCGGGATTCCATACAAATAGTTAAAAGCTGCGATAAATGCCAAAGGCACGCCAATATCTACCAAGCCACCCCACACCAGCTCAGCATCATATCGGCAGAACGGCCATTCGGCACCTGGGGGATCGACCTCGTCGGACCCTTCCCTACGGCACCCGGTCAACTCTGGTATCTCATCGTCGCCATAGACTACTACACCAAGTGGATCGAAGCCGAACCCCTAGCCTCCATAACGGCAGCCCAATGCCGTAAATTCCTCTGGCGACAGATCATCACCCGATTCGGGATCCCCGAGATCGTTATCTCGGACAACGGAACCCAATTTGCTGACAAAAAGTTCAGAGAATTCTTAGAAGGACTACGCGTATCTCACCGCTTCAGCTCGGTAGAACACCCCCAAACAAACGGACAGGTGGAATCCGCAAACAAAATAATCGTCAAGGGACTCAAGAAACGGCTCGACGAAGCCAAAGGACTATGGGCCGACGAGCTCGGATCGGTCCTATGGTCATACCGAACCACACCACAAATGACCACGGGAGAAATCCCCTTCCGATTAACATACGGGGTGGAGGCAGTCATCTCGGTAGAAATCGGAGACCCAAGCCCCAGAAAAACGGTCGGCGGTAACGACGAGGAAGTAGAACGAGACCTCATTGACGAGGAAAGAAGCATAGCTCACATCAAAGAGCTAGCCCTAAAACAGAGAATCAGCTTAAGATACAACCATGGCGTCGCTTCCCATTTTACAACTCTCGAATTTGCTTATCTTCCCATTTTACAACTCTTGAAATTTCTTAAGTATCAATCCCGGGTACTCTTTCCCCCCAAAGACGGAGGGTTTTAACGAGGCCCAACCTTAAATAAATATTTTGTTAAAAGCTATTTCTACCTCTCTAAAACGTCCCGAAAACGGAACAAAGACACGGCCACAACTGGGGGACTGATCACCCCCCAGGCCCAACAAACGGATATCCATAAAAACCCGACCAAGCGACGGTCCAAGGGAACCATAAAAACGGAATAGCTCAAAACAAAACATATAAAAGGCCCGAACGGCCAAAAATACCATAAAACGGAGGCCCGAACAACCAAAAATACCATAAAACGGAATATACAAAGGCCCGAACGGCCGAAAATACCATTAAACGGAACCCAGTGTCACGGCCCTTGGCCATCCAAAATATTCAAAAACAAACAGTTCAAAATAAAATTACAAAGATAAAAAGCTACTCAAGGTCGACAATCTGGCCATCACGAACAGTCTTGAAGGCTCCCATCACGGACACATCCACCCCCGGAGCCAACACTAAAGCCTGAGCCCTCATTGTCTCCTCGGTAGCCGCAATCGCATCCTTTGCATCACCTAATAACTCCATCTTCTCCCTCTTCAAGGCAGCAATCTCGGCCTTCAGAGCCTCCGACTCAGTGAGAAGCACGACAGCCCGAGAACCCGCATCTGACGCCCGCTGCCGCTCCTCTGCCAATTGGGAAAGAAGCGAAGTCTCAACCTCGGAAAGTCGGAGAATCTCCGCCCCGGCCTCCTCAGAAGACTTCACTGCCTTCTCCTTCGCAGCCTCGGCAGCCTCAAGTTCCCCCTTCAACTTAGCCACCTCAGCCTGAGAATGGCGAAGCTTCTTATCCAACAAACCAACCTGAGCCATCATGGGCTCAGCCTTCCGAACGATAACGGCAGACCGGAGGAGGGCACGATACACCGACTTGGCCTGGAACGAAACATCGCAGCCATAAAAAACGGCTCCGTACCAGGCATCAAGTGTTGATCAATGAACCCCGGGGCATCAAAGCGTCGGTCCATCACGCTAGGCACAAGTCCCCCTTCCTCAAAGGTCTCGCTGCTCGGCTCCTCAGGCCTTTTTCTCTTCCGAGAAGCCTCAGCAGCCGTCACCACGACGACTTCAGGCGAATTCACTGGGCCAGGAGAAACCTGAGCATTGGTCCGCGCACCCGAAGAAACCACCTCTTGAGAAACAGCTTGCGACCCCACGGCGGGGTTAGAAACAGGAGTAGCCGGAGACGACGACCCCTCCTCCTGGGCCATCGCTGCCTTCAACCGTGCCAAGGAAGTCAAACCACCACCCATCTCAACTGAAAGAAAACAAAAATCCCAAGTTACAGAAACGGGAAAACAAACATAAAAACCAAGAAAAGAATAGACACACACCAACATACGACCGACAAGCAACCGGATCACCCATCACATCCCGAGGATTAAGAAGACGCTCTCCAAACAACTGCCACAGAACAAGAGCGATATTCTGCTCCTCCGGGGACAGGAACTCCTTCGAAACCCGAGTAAACACGGACAGACCCGCCTTAAAGTTCCAATAAGTGGGGAACCGACACTCACCCTCCAACGTCAGCCAAAAAGGATGATGTCCCCTTACAGGACGAACCTTAAAATACCCGCTCTTAAAACCATGAAAAGAGTCTTCGTACAACCTGAAGACCCGACGATGCGGCTGAGCTCTAAAAGACACATACCCCTTCTTGTGCTTCCCCTCCTTAGTTGGAAGGGTACACAAGAAGAGAAAAAGGAAGACGTTTACCGAGGCAGGAAGCTCCAAATACTCACAAACAAGCTCGAAAGACCGTATCACCGCCCAGCTATTCGGATGCAGCTGGGATGGCGCCACGGAGCACCGGCTCAATAACTGCTGAACAAACGGGAAAAAGGGAAGCCGAACGCCAAGCCGGGTAAACATCGCCTCATACACCCACATCCAATCCGGCACAGTCGGGGAGTCAAGATTGGTGTAGCAAACCCTCTCATCAACCCTGGGAAGAGAAAGCTCGTAATGGCGTTCAGCATCACCACCCCCACAAACAGCTCCTTGATCGCGGAGCCGTTGGAGGTCCGCCTCCGTCATCCGCGACGGCGTCCCCCATACGTCACTAGTAACCCAAGAGAAAAGACCGGGGACACCCCCCGCCGGGGCCACCGGAGCCCTCACACCCTCAGTCCTTCGACGAGCCATACCTAAAATAGTGACGAGCACCACCGTCAGCCAAATCCCGCGGCAGAAAACGGCGGATGAAACCAAAAACAGATACCACCATACACCACCAATTGTACGATGGCGCTCGCCCCCCCTTACGGAATCCACTACCCTAACAGAACTATCTACCACTATGCAATACCGTCATACACCATAAAACAATCCTAAATCTACACGAAGCAAAGACGAAACAAAACGCAAAGAAAGACAAAGCAGAGAAAACAAAAGGAAACAAAAGAACACCAACCTGATGATGCGAAGAAAGTAAATCTAAAGAGAAAATGCTGCAGCAGAAGACCAACCAAAACCACAGAGTGCGAAAGGAAAGCAGAAGATGTTCTTTCGAAAGAAGAAAGCAAATAGAGAAATGAAGCAAACGAGGGAACTGAAGGAAGAAAACCAAAACGGTTTTGAAAAAGTGAAATAACGCAAACACCCCCGGAAAGCAAAACAAAGTAAGGGCAAAAAAGGAAAAAGCCCCCTCACAATAAATACCCCCTTGGAAAAAGCAATTAATAAATCACACCTCGAAGAACGCAACGGACGCAGCAGACACGGAAGAGTCACGTCAGACCAAAACGGTCAGACGAATCTTCCACGAGACGAAACCGAGGCGCCGACCTCATCTCAGAAGAATCAAACGGCCACCTTAGAAAAACTAAAGGCTTAAACCCGTAAGTAAAAACAGCATCTCCCAGCGACAGACCGACCTCGCTCGCTCTCCCGCTGCGGGGGCAACTATTACGGATCCAGCCCGCGGATCCTGGACCCAAGGTTGAGCCCGAACCCGGCACCTCGGGTCCGACCCGCCTCTCTCTCTTAGAAGGCCCAAAACCGGCCCTCTGAAAATCCTAAACCGACTTTCGAATTCAAACGTCTTCCTTATCTTAGCCAGATAAGATAAGATAAGATATTCACCATCACCTATAAATAAGAGGACCCAGATCCCTTCAGGTATTCATTCATTCCTCACACCTTATGCCTCTTAGATCCATTCTGACTTGATCGTCGGAGTGTCTTTGCAGGTACTTCCCCCCATTGCTCCAGTCAAGTGATCCGGCATCTGCCTCAACCCGCAAGTTCTCGATCCATCTCTCAACCCGTACCAGAGACATCTCGTACAATTTGTAATATTATTCAACTATTATTTAATGAAATATTTTTTTTAATAAAATGGTATATATATATATACACTCTTTATTAATATGTGACATTTATTAATATTTACTCAATTTATTATTATCTATTATTTAATTATACAATTCTTTCCACAATATTTGAGTATAATTTAAAAATGTAATAAATTTTTATATTTTAAAATATTTATTTATAAAATTATTTTATTATATCCATTTTAATATAGACCTTTAGATCTATGGTTTAATAAAGGCTTTAAACACCAACTATCTAAAAGCCAAAATATAGCGCCAGCTTTCAATGGAGTTGGATAAATAAGATAGATTCAGCTTTCTAAACTTAGAAAAAGCTGGAACAGTTGAATGCCCAATATGCACTACTTTTAATATAGATCCACAAAAAAAAAGTTATATTGAATCTCCACCATTTACATTTTTAAATTAAATATGGATGGTTGAAAAAAATAAAATAACATGTTCCACTCAAGTACAACGGAACATGTGATAAGTTTCTTATATTGTTATATATATAATACACAACAAACACATCATATGACTTTAAAGAAGTTAACGTGGTTTGTTTTTTTAATCTCCAAAAATTAATTATTATTTTTTTGACCCGTGCAAACTGCACGGAATTACAATTTTACGAACACACATGAAAAATAAACTATTCAATAATTATCTCCCCAAATCAAAATCATATGCAAGTTAAAACAATATTAAAAGACTCAGAATCAAAAGACAAATGCAGTCATATTCAAAGAAAAAAAGTATTAATTAAATAACTTCTTCTGTTGAATTAAATATCCAATCAATCAAACATAGCCATATTCAAAGGTGACAATATTCTAAAGAGAAATAGAATAGATGATCAAGCTAAATAAAATTAGTTTAAAAAAGTTAGTGATCATACCAGAATTAAATGGTTAGAAAAGTTTAGAACAATGCAAAATGTCAACCAATCAAGCACTTTTTATTAGGAGAAAAGTTGAAGAGAACATCAACTTGTAATATTATTAAACATAAATTACATCTAAACATAATAACCTGCCAGATATAATATCATTATATCAATGCTAATTAGGATCTAACACATTCATAATAATGATATAAAAAGAGAAACATATGATTGCAAGAAGTATAAAATTAACTGGGGGAGTGAGATAACCAAATAGCATATTAATTTGATTGTTCACATCTCATATCAAAAAGTACTTAGGTTAACCAAGAAGTTCACATCCCATACATATTTTGAATTTTAGATGATGAAAAATTAAGGGTCTAAAATAGAATACATATCCCAAAACTAACAAAAGAAAGTCTCGAAGAAGCTGAATAATTAGTTTCTAACCACAGAAACCTGAATCAAATGATCTTCTTTCGAAACACTCCTAAATACACATAAATATCCAGGCCTAAGTTTATGCATCCTGACAAAATCTTTTTATTTAGGTCCTATTTTGTACTCTCGATTCCTGCCCTTACTTTTCAAAACATGCATTGCAAAGGTTTTAGCAATCTTTGAGTCCTTAACAGTAAATTTTCAATCTTCCAATCTTCTACTCTTAAGTAGTAACCTAGCAAACTCACAGGGAATATACTGTTTAAAAAAAAGTTAGAAATAGCTCATAAAAAATAAATTCACCAATAAGTATGAAACAATAATTACACAAACTTACAAATCAATCAGCCTTCATATCATACTTAGTCAACCTCTTGTAGTGATGTCCAGCAATACATCTATATATTTCAATTTTAATTTATAGAAAAAATATAAGGAAACTAAACATGATAACAATGAAAGATATAAGATAAGCCTGTACAAAATATTGTGAAATGGAAATTGATTCTTGAAATCAATACATGTTGAATGTAACAAACTTATCAACCAATCAGATTATATCAAGAGTGACAAAATCAACAACACATGTAACACCAATGTAATATTAAACCAGACAAAATTAACATACCCTCTTTTTTTGTTATTGACATCTTGACAGTAGTTTCATTGGAAATGTTCTTCCGAATCCTTTGCACATCAGAACTTCAAGTGTAATTAACAAAAAAAAAAACAAATTAAAAAACAATGAAAAAACAAATAGACAATAGAAGAAGCAAATAATAACATTATATCACACAATGGATTATAGATATATATATTGAAATAAATATGTTTATAAATACAGTAATTAAAATATAAGATGTATAAAACTAAGAATAATTAAGAATTAAAAAAAAAAGAAAAACTGTAAACTCTAACCTTTTCATATTTTCATGCATCCCATTATCTTCTATACCATATGCAACATCATCCAATCCATCAAAGTAGTTCAACCCCAACTCATCTTGAATTACTCTTAACAAAGATATATCAATAATATCTTTAACGTAATGAAATGCATAACAATCCATATAAATTGGATTATTTCACCAATCCATAGGAGCCACAAAAAATATGCCACTTGTGACATACATTAAATCGATCTTGACCATGCTCTTGAACTTATAGAAAGCAAATAACTTATCTATTTCATCGGAAGGTATCCAAATTTTGTTTCCCCGGTTTTTTTAATTTAAGCTTGATACAATTGTCACAAAGATCAATTAGAACAATTTCATGTTTCAGCTCGACCCCATATCTAGCAACTATTATCTCTAGAACCAAAACATCATCCTAAAAAAAGAGACTTATCACATACGTTTAATTTTTTATCATTAATTTTATTAATTCAGACATATATGATTTATGCGTTGATCACGTGGCCATAAAAAAATAGAAATTATATATTAATCTAAATATGTACCCGTCCTCTGTATGCACGAAACATAATTCTTTTTTCTTTATCATTTCACCAATGCTCTCTTGTGCCAAAGAAACGCCTAAATTAACTCAACTCAGTATCTTTACAACATACATAACAAGAAATCCTTAATAGAAAAGAAAAACACTATAATCTCGACCTTTTGTGATCTTTTCTACGTGCAACAAGACTCATCGTAGGAAAATAATGCGCAAAAAACCTATTTCAACTATCTGAAAAGACACAGACAAAAAAAAAAAGAATAAGAGTATTGCATGAAAATATATAATCCTCCAGACTGGAAAAACTAGAGCAGGGAAAAAAATAACGATGCATGGTAACAAAAAGAGTAACCAAGTATAAATATTAAGATATTTTACAATCCTTAATTACAAAGTTTTGACTAATAAGGTGCCTAATAGTTCCAAATTAGTAACTTTCTCCTATCTTTAGGATGATTTTTTTTAGTGTTAAAAATGTATTAAATTATTTGTTCAATATTTTTTCTTATTGGATACAACATAGTAATACCAATTTAGTGAATTTGACACAGCCAATACAACCTCAATGAAACAGAATCAAATAACTGGTAAAAAAAATTAATAAGAAAAAAAATTTTCTGTTATTATCATTTAAACTTCTCTCATGTTATTATGTTATATTTTAGTATGTTACCTTAAATGTGGCTTAATAAACAGGATGATCATCAAAATTAGCTCCTATCTATATCTCAAAACCTGGTAACAAAAAGCATAAAAAAAAAGAAGTTAATAAGAATAAGATGTTGCATTCAACCAAGTATGAAACATGCCTTGTTTTAGAAATCAAATATTTCTTTTTTTTTCTTTTTAAATTGAGAACCAAGGTTTCCTTGAATAATACATGTGTTGGGAATAATACACCATTCCCCCTTGAGAAAACACCTTTGACAGAGAAATAAAATAGACACAATCACAACACAAGAATTTAACGTGGAAACTCCAATTACCGGAGAAAAAACCACGGCCGTTGTCAAATGACAACCAGAGAATATCACTATGTGAAAATTGTTACAACACATAGACTTCTTTCTCTCACCGGCATCCTAGTACACCCACACTCTCTCAAAGCAAATATCTAACTACATCTCACAACACTCTCTAATAAAGAGTACAGAGGAAAAGAAAAATCAGATACAAGCTTAAAGTGTTTCTGACTGGTGCCAAAAACAAATGGAGAACTTAGCCTCATATTTATAGCCTAGGCCACCCACTCCATTTGCTATCCTGAGCAATGTGAGACTAATTCAACCAAATCCTAACAACATGCATGTCCAAATATATGACAATATCTTATATTGGTTCATATTAATATCCAGTAACATGTCAGACAAACAAAAATGTTACTTTTAGGAAGAAAATAATCACAAAGGATATTTGAACTCAGCACATTCACATAAACATATTAACTCGATATTTTCAGAAGCCAAAACTTTAGTTGATCAAATTACCGAAAGGCAAGCTACCAAAAAATGAGAAGAAGAGCAAAAGAAAAAAGAGTGAACAGAAGAACGTGTTGAGAGTGCAACGATTAGGGCAAAAATTTAAAGTGTTCTTTGGTTGTCAGAAGATTTACCTCATCATCACGTCTCTTACTCATTGGACAAACTATATATTCTGGATCTCTCAAGAGCCCAAGCAAGAGCACTATTTGCCGAGAAACTGCCGGAGATTTCTCTTTTGTAAGAATCAGAGGCGTCTGGAGACACCGCAGAGGACGAGAGCTCCGTAATTTGTAGGAGGATATGGGGTTTAACACTGAAAATGTTGGGTGGTGGGATTTTTAGGTTGAGTGACATGAGACACCAGAGAGAGATGACAGACGGTCACTCAGTTACTTCTTTTGAGGTTCCTTTTTTTTCATTGCGTGTGGGGGAGAGAGAAGGGAGGGGCCTTTGCTTTTTTTACGTTTTGTTGGTGAATTTTTTTATACTCTAGAATAAAATTTTTAATTAACCCACAACCAAAAAAAAAAGAATTAAATATATGAATTATTTTTAAGTACAAAATAAAATTTTAAATTCTATCAAATTAAGATGACATTTGAAAACTTAAAATATCCCTTTTTTCCAAAAATGATTTTGTAAATAAATTGAATTTTATGAGAAATAAAATTATAATTTAGTCTAAGAAAAATATATAGTGAGTGGTTTTGACTCTAGCACATAGTTTTGCAAAAAATAACACAATAAAAAAATCATTTATACCAAATACTCTTCCAAGCACTCAATTGATCCAAAACCTGATAAAAAGTAGCTGTGTTCAATCCTCTGTAACTTTTCAGAGCAATAGAAATGCTTGTCTGTATAAATATATCCAACAACTTCTTCCATGATAAACACACAAAACAATAATAATCAATTAATTATATTATAGCATTATCATTATCATTATCATATCTGTTGTAATTGCAAGTTCAAAACAGAATAGTTTACCTAATAAATTGTTAACAACAAAAGAAAAATTGAATATAGGAGGTTTCAGATTTCAAGCCTCAAATTTCAAGTTTTCAACTAACCTACTAATTTGTAAAATTTTCCAGGCATGTCAAATTAGTAAAACAGAGAAGAGGGTAGGAAAATACTTTCCAGCAGGACCAGCAATAGAAAAAGTCCTTTAGCACAAAGTTAATGAACACACAATTGAAAAACCATTTTAAATAGCAAAAAAATCCAGCATTTATTGGAAAAAAGAAGAATAGTATAACTAAATGCAGAAATGAACATATAAATACAATAGGTTAGATTATAAAAGCATGCATACTCTTCAGAAAAATCCATTAGTCATTAGCAAATGCTGAGAGATATTTATAGCATATAAATAGCCACATGTGACATGACCATATCACAATATGGATGAGGATAAACCACCCATATGTTCTCTATGATGTTTATATGAAAAACCACTCAGATTAATTGCAAATATTCATCATTATCTTATTACTGATAATTCATGTAACCATTGATGCAAAAGAAACATATAGTTCAGCAGAGAGCCGAGAGCATACATCAACAAAGTCCTTACCACAGGTGAATGGTGATCAGTTAGTTTACTTCAAGTCGGCACATGCTAGAGCCCCTTTGTATTTCAAATAGGGTCTCGTAAATTTCAGATCTTGATTCTAGGCTATATTTAGCGTGAATTCTCATTGTCTTTAACATAAGCCCTCTTTGTAAAAGATATGCAGTAAATTCATGCTCCTCTGGAGTGTTTAGATATCCTCGATGTTCAATAGTGTTCAAATGCAATATAATGCAGTTAGGAATGCAAAGTCGATGTGTCCAACCGTTGCGTTTATCGGAGTTCAGGTAAGACCCGCACCAGTCATCCATGAACTGAAAACACGGAACAAGTCAAGTAAAAAGATGCAAACAAATTGCAAATATACAAAAAGTTCAAGTGATGGGATCAACCATACGTCAGATATATATACTTATAGAGCTTGAAGATTAGGACAATTGTGAAGTAAGTCTTTTAGAAAACTACTCTGGAAACTATGAAAATTGACTTGCAGCTGAATCAAATTGCAAAAGTCGGGAAGGTCCAGTACTGGTGCACTAATCAACCACTGCGTGCAAAAGATCATTGGATATTAATTTCAACACATGACCAAAATCTTAAATTCATCGTTTTGTTAAGCAAATCACCTCGATTGTTGAAAGTTGCAGCCACAAGAATTTTGTTTTGCAAAGTTCCCGAAAGACCTCAAGAACCCAAGCAACATGCCTAGGCTTAGGAATGTGAATATTGTTCCTGCAAAATGCCAGTAAATTAAAAATCAGAGACTAAAAGCACCCTATCAGTTTATAAAGTACAACATCAACTTATTAGAGAAATAGAAAATTAACAAAGTACAAAATTCAAACACAAAATAAAACTAAATGAATTAGCAAGTTTGACAAGAAACAAAACTCATTCAATTGAATTAGAATAAAACTGACAATGATTAACCTTGATATAAGTTAATTTTTTTTAAATAAAAGAATTCAAACTCTGAAGCAATTATTGTTTTAAAAAATAAAATTCAGAAGCTAGAAACACAAAACAGAGGGGAAACCGGACCTGTGGAACCAAGCTGACACCGGCGATGCTGAAGCAGAGATACGCGACGGAGGGAGGAACAGCGACCGTGGAACAGATGGTGCTTCCATAGCCGAAATGATAACGATGGTGGAGAGCTGCAGCAACGATGACTCTAATCTTCAAAGCCCCAACTTGCGTCAGAGACGGGAGTCATTCAGCGGCTGAAGGGAAGTCACGGAGACAACTCGCCGGCGTTGATAGGAAGGACGAGAGCTAGCGAGGGTGAAGGGAGGAAGATAGCTGCGCCGTTGCATGGGTTGCTAGGGTTCCTGGGTTGGGAGGGCAGTATAATCTCGCAATACACAATGGGGAAATGGGGGGTTTAGTGCATCTAAACGGCTCTGTTTTGCAACTTTCCTAAATTTTTAAGTACTAACTCCATTGATTACAATATTTATCATTTTAATTATTTACATAATGATTTTAAAAAGATTGAATTAGTTAACAACAAAGAATAAGATTAGTTACTGAAATATTTAATAGTGTCTATATTATGTATAACAATTAAAAATATAACAATATCAATTCAAATTTTGAAACTACAACAAATTAAAAATATAAAGCATAAAAAATAAAACAAAAAACATATTTTTACTAATGGAAAATAAAATTTAGAAAATATGGAATGAAATTAATTATTGACTTTTCGTTTATTTTTTAATATTGTTTTTAATTTTCATGTGTTATGTTTATTATCTATAAAATTAGTGATTAATTAATGAAAATTTTAGACAATATAAATTTTATGACCATATAAATTATGAAAAATAAAAGAAAAAAAATTATGAAACTATAAAATATTACCAATTTGTAACTTATTTTCCTTGTAAAATTTGTTCCAACCACCAATTATTGTAATTAGTTTTTGAATATTAGAAAAACCATATTTAATGGGCCAATTCGTGTCTTCATCGTGGCTAACCCAAATTTTGTCCCTCACTTTTAATTCATCTAAGTATTGTCTAAAAAATGAACAAAATATATACTGTGTGTTGCAAATACAATTCACTCATTAATCAATTATTATACTAATTTTATTAGTTAAAATATTTATCATTTTAATTATTTACATAATGATTTTAAAAATTTTAAATTAGTTAACAATGAACACTAAGATTACTTAGTGAAATATTCAGCAGCTTCTATACTATGTATAACAATTAAAAATAGAACAATATCAATTCAAAATTAGGAACTACAATAAATAAAAAATATAAAGCATAAAAAATAAAACAAAAACCATATTTTTACCAATAGAAAATAAACTCTAGAAAATATGGAATGAAATTAATTATTGACTTTTTGTTTATTTTCAATTACCAATAAATTAGTGTTGTCATGAATATACGAAGACTTCAGAACAAAAAAGAAAGAAGGATTTTTCAGCTGTATAGAGAAACTTTCAACCATGTATATTTTTTTTCTTACATTGAACATGCTTTCTCTAGTTCTTGAAAAAAAAAGACTTAAATAAATTATTTAGGTAAAAAAATCTAATATTAAGAAAGTAAATAAAAAAAATTTAAAAAATATTCATTAAAACCAACATCAATTTTTTTATCGAAAATTTAATACTTTATTTTTTGAATTTCTTGAACTTGATTTCAAATATCAGGTGAACAACAAAATAAAAAAAAATTAACATAATAAACATATAATTTAGTAGATAATTTCATGATAGATAACAACACAGTCATTTTCATGAATCAAAAATGGATATACATGAAAATATATATGACAAGGTTGCAAGCATTCCATTAATGATATTATATTATGCAAATCAAAAACATAAAATTTAAAATTTTTTAAGAAACATTAACAATAAAAAATACACCTTATGTAAAAATAAATCAATTAATTAAAGTTAAAATTAGAACCTTGAAAAAATAAAATAATATTGTCTTTAAGTTTCATGTGTTATTTTCACTATCTATAAAATTAGTGATTAATTAATGAAAATTTTACGCAATATAAAATTTATAACCATACAAATTATGAAAAATAAAAGAAAAAATAATTAAAAAATTGTAAAAACATCACCAATTTGTAACTTATTTTCATTATAAAATTTGTTTCAACCACTAATTCACAATAGTTCATCTTCAAATATTAGAGAAACTGTATTTAATAAGTGAATTCGTGTCTTCATCATGACTAACCCAAAATTTATCCCTTCCTTTTGGATTAGTATTATTTGGGTTAATATTAAAAGGAATCCGAATCAAAAGCAAACCTATTATTTGGTAAATTTAAAACATAGATTGTCAAATATCCATAAAAATAAAAAAGAAAATAAAAACATATCCAATACAATCGAAAACATAAATAAAAATATCTGTTTCTACATATTAATAGATAAATAGCTATTTTTAAGTATAAATTAAGATTTTTTGATCTCCAACTGTATGTGCTAGTCCCGTATGGAGATTAACCTCAGAATAAGTTTGTCCCTCCTCTTTAACTTGTACAATCTACAACACTCCTTCCACTCAACTCCAAATTTTCATTCCGAATTTCTTCCTCCACTTTTCAGGAGATGAAAAAAAAGAAGATATTTTTCGCTACACTGAAAGGTGTACCAGTTATCTTCCACACGGAATCATGCCCAGATAGTTTCAGATATGCAGCAAACTTAGTAGACAAGTACTGCAATGAATATATATATTTAGGGGTTCAGGAGGGGTTTTTCACATAAGCAATAATAAATACAAAGTCAATATTTCATAAGTTTGTTAAAGAAAAAACTGACTTCATTAAAATTATTTTACCAATCGAGAAGGTGGACCGGTTATCTTCCACACAGAACCATGCCCAGATGGTTTCAGATATGCAGTAAATTTAGTGGACAAGTACTGCAATGAATATATAATATTTAACAGTTCAGGAGGGGTTTTCTAGGTAAGCAATAATAAATACAAACTCAATATTTCATAAGTTTGTTAAAGAAAGAACTGACTTCATTAAAGTTATTTTACCAATCGAGTTGTGCTGAGATATGAATTTGTCATGGTTTTCTCATAGCAAGGGGATCGAGGATATCTACTGTAGGACACATAAACATTTCAGTCACCGTAGTAAAATATATGTCTATTCAACATGATGCTAAAATAGAATTTAGGAAAAAAATGTGTTTACCATTACCGATTGTCATGAAATCTAAATAATGTTGTCAAATCGAAGGGACTTTATACTGAGTAATTTACCTGTTGGAACCACTTGTACCTGCATACATCGCCGTTCAGCTGTTTGATCCTTTAAATATCCTTATCAACACTGTAGAAAAAATCCAATATTTTATCTATTATATAAAAAAAAGAGATTGTTTTACAATGATTAAATAAATAGCAGCAGCAAATCTTAACAAAATCAAGAACAAACAACCAGGTCCAAAGAAAAAATAGAATGAAATCACTAGAAGTGTGAAAAAAGAAAACCAGGAAAGATGGCACGAATTGCAAAACGTTGAAGATCACAAGATACAGATTAAAATTGAGAAACACAGAGTCTGAGTGATTCTTGAGGGAGAGAATGGAGTCTAATATAAGGAGTAGAAATCATTTAATGGTGACTTTTGGATTTTGTCTTGAACTTGACCTATCAAATTCTTTAATCTACAATTTAAATGTTTGAAGATAATTATCATGAGGCATACTTAACTTTTTATTAGACCAAAATACATATGCCATCAAGAGAAGTGTATATATTAAAAATTATAAGAGAAAGAAAAGGATTTATTTTTAAATAATAAACATAAAACTGTATACATTTTTATTTTGTTAAGTATCTGAAGAGGCATAGTAAAATTAATTGTCAGCTGTTAAAAGTTTAAACCCTTTCTAAATAATAACAACAGTAATAAATAAAAAAAAATTATACTTGCTATCCTACATTGAATGTTAATTATAAATATCAC
This sequence comes from Arachis ipaensis, assembly GCF_000816755.2. NCBI lineage: Eukaryota > Viridiplantae > Streptophyta > Magnoliopsida > Fabales > Fabaceae > Arachis > Arachis ipaensis. The sequence continues at coordinate 103,682,351 of NC_029793.2, forward strand.
TATTTTTTTTATGTATTCCAAGACTATACAATTATTAGTTATGAGTGTAAAATTAATAATAATAAATATCACAATAATAATAACATCACATGTTATCCATATTAAATAGTATATACTTTATTTTTGGATTACATGATGATATATTATATTATTTGAAACTGAGTTTAAAATTGTTATGAAAAGCTTAATTTTCTAATTTCTCATAAAAAACCTATATCGATACTAATTTTATGTTTCTAGCATTTTAATACTATAATTATTATTTTTCACTGAAATATTATTATTATTACGATTTTAATACTAACAATACAAAAGACTAAAGCAAATAAGCAATACTTTTCATGACATTATTATTCTAATACTAACCTATTTTAAATACTATTTACATCCATTAAATATAATATTTTCTTCTATAACAAATTGCTAATTAGAAAACTTGTCATTTTAATAAAAGAGTATTATCCAATTCAACTAACTAATTCAAATGATTAAATCCTTTTTAAAATGATTAATTATTCAGCAACTGAAGTAACTAATTCAAACAGCTAAATCTTTTTTTAAACTGATTTAACCACAAACAAATCCTACACTTTTTTGCATTCAGAAAATGCACACAAATCAATTAAACCAAAAATGATGCATACATATTTTATGCAGTTCAAGTAACTAAATAATTTTTAAAATTTAAACTAACTTTAACATAAATAAATTCTAGAATTTCTTCATTTGAACCAATAGTGCAATGAGATTAAAGGTAATTAAGTTGTCATTCCATCAATCAATCAATCAATATTATTTTGAAAACAAATGACAAAGAAAAGGTTTGCCACAGAAAAGAAAACATAAAAATTGACCTGATATAATATATGAAAATGCTAACTCATAGCATAAACTTAATGCTTTAAACAACTAACTTAATATTAACTCATGATTATTAGAGGAAACGGCAGCACCTTGCATATAATCCATTGAAAACTTAGTTCTTCCTTCTTCTTCTTCTAAATCTTCCTAAAAAAATAAATTGAAAGTACATATAAGTTAGACTAACATAAGCAAACACTATACAATAACTTATCACAATTTAAAAAATAGTAATGGTTGAAAACAAAAGAGTTGGAATTCCAATAGTAAATAAATGGAGAAGAAAAAAAACAAAACAGCAATCTTTGACCTCACTCTACTAATAAGACTCTTTAGTTGTATACTTGCATTCATTACTTGCAGTCATAGTTTGTTGATCTGATTACCGGAAATTATAAAATCACGAAGAAAATAGAGACACTTCAAAGGCTCACAATGAAGTTCAATGAGATTTGTAGTCTCTACAGAAGCCCAATTATTGACAAGCATGTAAGATACTTCTCAGGACAAGTGCAAAAGACACATTGGAAAATTCAAGTAAAGCAACAAATAAGCCTTTTATACAATAAACAATAGAGTTTCTAGGTATATCTGAACAATCTCTGTTCTCTTTCTTATATTGCAATCCTCAAACACATATAAGTATCTCAAAATTAAAACTTTTCAATGATTAATAGTATTTCAATGAAACAGGTCTTTCTTCCCCACTCTAAAAAACAAATAACAAAAAATAGATTTTTCATTTTTGGATTGTATTTCTTTGCAGTTTTGATAAATCAATTATATTGTTGGACAACTTGCAAACGTTTAGCTGTATTAAAAAATTGTTATTCGGTAGATTTAGTTTCCTAACAATTTATATACCTAACTTGTCCCTTTTCAAATGTACTCAGAAACCTCATGTTTTTGTTGTTGTTGAAAAATACTTTAATTTGACTCAATGGTAACTCCCATTGATAAAGTACCCTATCAATTTATAAAGTACAACATCAGCTTATCAGAGAAATAGAAAATTAACAAAGTACAGAATTCAAACACAAAATAAAACTAGATGAATTAGCAACTATGATAAGAAACAAAATCCATTAAATTGAATTAGAATACAATTGACAATGATTAGTCTTAGTATAAGTTAATTTTTTTCAAAATAAAATAAATCAAACTCTGAACAAAGAAAAAACACCCAAAAAGTCAAGTGGAGAGATTGCCGAGGATTAAAGAGAAATATGAACCAGAAAGCCAAGTTCAATCAAACAAAAAGAAATATATGTAATGGATCAAAAATATATTTGTTATCTATATGCATATATATTCAACTAATAAGTCACCAAAAAAAATATACTCAACTAATACACATTCAACTTTCTTTTTAATTATCACTAGTGAAAAAGAGAATTCAACAATAAAAATAAAATTAAAGAATTAAAGAATTATTCAACCCATAACAAGTTCATAGATTACTAAACAATTATCATTAACCAATTATTGTTTTAAAAAATCAAATCCAGAAGCTAGAAGCACAAAACAGAGAGGGAACCGCACCTGTGGAACAAATCCGACACCGGTGATTCTGGAACAGAGCTGCGAGACGGAGAAAGGAACGATGATGGTGGAACGGATGGTGGAGAACTGCAACAACCACGACTCTAGTCATCAAAGCTCCAACTTTTGTCGGAGACGAGAGTGATTCAGCGCCTGGACGAAAGCCACGGAGACAGCTCGCCGACGTGACAGGAAAGGACGAGAGCGAGCGAGGATGAAGGGAGGAAGATAGCTGTGCCGTTGCGTGGTTTGCTAGAGTTCCTGGGTTGAGAGAGCAAGCACAATGGAAAAATGGGGTCCAATGCATCCAAACGACTGTGTTTTGCAGTTTTGCTAAATCAATAAGTACTAACTCTATTGTTTACAATATTTATTATTTTAATTATTTACACAATAATTTTAAAAATATTTAATTAGTTAATAACAAAGAATAAGATTATTGACTGAAATATTCAAAAGATTCTATATTATGTACACCAATTAAAAATATAACAATATCAATTCAAAATTTGAAACTACAAAAAATAAAAAATATAAAGCACAAAAAATAAAACAAAAAACATATTTTTACTAATGGAAAATAAAATCTAGAAAATATGGAATTAAATTAATTATTGACTTTTTGTTTCTTTTCAATTACCAGTATATTAGCGTTGTCATAAACATACGAAGACCTCAGAACAAGAAAAAAAAAAATTTTTCAACTTTGTAAAGAAGATTTCAACCATCTATATTTTTTTTCTTACATTGAATATGTTTTATATAATTCCTGAAAAAAATACAGTAAAAGAAAAAATTATTTAGGTAGAGAAATCTAATATTAACATAGTAAAAAAAAAACTTTTGAAAGATATTCATTAAAACCAACATCAATTTTTTTATCCAAACTTTAATACTTTGTTCTTTGAATCTCTTCAATTTGGTTTCAAAACTGAGGTGAATAACAAAATAAAAAAAATTAACATAATGGAAGTTAGGTTTTAATTAGCTGTATTGTTGATTCTCTTTGTCTTTGGTTTCTATTGGACATCATCACCAACTACAATATAATCATGATCACTTTCATGAATACTACAATCTCATTTCTCCTAATTAAGAACTGGTTGGTTCTAACCAAATAAATTTGACCGAAATTCACAATAATTCAAACTAAGCTAAAAGAAATAATAAATATATAGTCTAGTAGATAATTTCATGATAGAAAAAAATACAATCATTTTCATCAGACAAAGATGGGCATACATGAAAATATATATGACAAGGTTTTGCAAGCATTTCACAAATGATATTAAATTAAAAACATAAAATTTTAAATTTTCTAAGAAACTTTAAGAATAAAAAATATAGTTTATGTAAAAATAAATCAATTAATTAAATTTAGAGCTAAAACATTGAAAAAATGTATTAATATCATTTTTAATTTTCATGTGTCGATTTTTAGTATCTATAAAATTAATGATTAATCAATGAAAATTTTAGCCAATATAAAAATTATTACCATACAAATTATGAAAAATAAATGAAAAATAATTAAGAAATTGTAAAACATTACCAACTTGTAACCTATTTTCCTTGTAAAATTTGTTCGAACCACCATTGATTGTAGTTCGTTTTCGAATATTAGAGTAACTGTATCTAATGAGTTAATCCGCATCTTTATCGTTACTAACCCAAATTTTGTCCCTTCCTTTTAATTCATCTAAGTATTCTCGCAAAAATGAACAGGGTATATGCTGTGTGTTGTAAATACAATTAACTCATCAATCAATTATTACATATAAAAAACATATTTATTATACTTACTAAAATATTCAATAGCTTCTATACTATGTACACCAATTAAAAATATAACAATATCAATTCAAGATTTGAAACTACAACAGATTAAAGATATAAAGTATAAAAAATAAAACAGAAAACATATTTTTATTAATATAAGACTATGTTATACATAAATAAAATTGAACTCAAACATACAATAATACCTGAAGCTAATAAATTTTGTGTTAGACCGCTAACATCTCGATCAACACCTACATCGTCCAATATTTAAAATAAATCAAAAGAACATTCAAATAAACAAAGAAACAAGATAATAGTAAAAAAAATTATAAAAAACAAGAAAACTAAAAAAGAAAGCCCATATATATAAAAAATTCATAGTAACAACAACAAATATAATAGGTGAAAATCTACAATATTTAACCATTAGCTAAAAAAGAAAAAGAACCTATAATATATATGGACGTAGTGCTACGTAATGCGCCAACAACATTTCCTACAAAATATCACAAACAACAATGAGAACACCAAAATATACACCATATCTAACATTTAGTTGAGAAATATGTCAAAAAATTTACCCGTAGCACGTGTGTTGAGATCTTTGACTTCGTTTTCTTTTTAAACATTCTTTTCTATATAATCTTGCAGAAGCACATAACTGAGACATTTAAACTTGACTTCTCCCACAAAAACAATAGAAGATAAATACACCACTATGGAATAAAGAATCTTCAAGATGGCACTTGAGTCATTTTTTTTGTGTGAAAGGATACTAACAAATCACTTCAACAAACAAAACTATACACATATATATAAAAACACACATATATACATATCTATAAATTAAAGCTAGAATAGGAATGAGAGGAATAATCTAAAACCTAAATGTCTAATATTAATATGATCCTAATCTAACAAAAATATATAGAAAAAGGTGAGTCACAATCCATAGTATCTCAGCTATACCTAATAACACATTATACCTAGTACATAGCTATCTAAAAGAATAACATATAACTCACAATTTCTTGTTTGACAGTGGAAGTAATGGTACACGTTTATCTTGTA
>NC_029793.2:103687707-103704896 GCF_000816755.2 Arachis ipaensis
ATAGTAACAGTATATATAGATATACTGTTACTATCTATACTAGAACTACATTATCCAAGAAATTATATTGGATTTGATTTATAAGTTAACAATGATATTCTAACTATTTTCTATTTATTGTTATATATTTAGGTTGAATGCTTAATTGATTTATTTGAGAATATTAATGTTCTTTTGATATTGCTGCTCTTTTTATTTTCATTCTGTTTGTGATTGACTACTCTAATTGATTTGTTGATTGATATATTTATGTTTTTATTTTTTAATTTTTTCTTTCCATGCATCTGAAATTTTGGGATTTAGTTGTTAATGGTTTACATTGATTTAGTAGGTTCAGTTAGATATTGGTGGGTTATAAGATATTTATATTTCTTATGATAGTGTAAAATATTATATTTATCGGTCCCTTTTAACCAATTCTCTTATTATCCCATAATATTATAATAGTCAAGTGAGATATGCTAATAGATGTCTTTTCCTATTCAGTTTGTTCCCAATGACTATATTATAGGTGTTTTTGGGTGTGCCTCATATGCATATGCACATATGTTCAAATAGATTAGATGTTAGTGGGTTTTAGGGTATTATATTCTATTACTTTATAATTATTATGATTCTATGAGATTTGTTGGAATGTGTCCTTTCTTATTTAATTGTTGCGCAGAGAAGATAGCATAGGTGTTATTGATTGTGGTAGCTGGATGTGTGTGATAGGTATTAGATGATGTATGCTATGTGATACATATTTTCCCACCCTTTCTTTGAGGTATTCAAATTCAAATTCAAATATTTTGGTGATTTGTTAGCTTGTCTATAAAAAGGACTCCTTGGTTGTATGGTTCAATGCACCTCATTCCTTCTCTGAAATCTCTTGTTTCTGGTTTCTATTTATCTTTTTAGTTTTCTCTATCGTGTTTGGTGGTTGAGCCAATGCCTCCTCCATTTGATTCTATCTCTAAGATCCACCCTCCAAGGGAGGCATGGAGACTCAAAGTTAGGGTACTAAGAACTTGGATTGTTCCTTCTTTTGGAAATCATGATGTTGCAAATTCAATGGAAATTGTTCTTGTTGATGGAGATGTGAGTGGTTGTTCAATGTTGGTCTTGGGTTGATTTTATTTATGGTTTTCTTTCATCTTTTGTTGTGTTCGTTGTAACTGTTTTTTGTTTTTTAAATTTGTTGTTGTTTTCTTGTGCAGTCTAACAAAATACAAGCAACTGTTAAGAAGCAGCTCATAAATAGGTTTAAAGAGAGTATTATTGAGGGTCAAACATACCGAATGTCATATTTTAGTGTTGTTCCAAACCAAGGCAATTATAGGGCATCAGAACATGAGTTTAAGTTGGTTTTTCTTAACCGTACAACTGTTATTCCTGTCCCTAACGATGCTATCCCAAAGACATGTTTCAGTTTCTGTTCGTTTGATGAGCTCTTGAAAATGACTGAAGATTACGTTTACTTAGTTGGTCGGTGACTTTAAATCTTCTTTATGCCCTTCATTTTTTCCGTTTCAGTTTGTTGCCTTTTTTCTTGGCTGATTTTTTATGGAAGTGTGCACTTTTGAACTATGATTTTATTGATGTTTTTTTTGGATAGATGTTATTGGTTTGCTAACTTCTGTTGGTGAAGAGAAAGAGTATGTGAAAGATGCGAAAGTGATGAAGATGATCGTTCTTGAGTTATCTTCAAAAGAGTTTGTTTTTTTCTGCCTGATGTTGATTGTGTTTTGCATTTATTAACTATTATTTATGTTAAGCACTGGTCTTTTAATTTTTTATTGGTGTTTTATGTTGAATTGTTAATGTGTAACAGTCCAGATCACCCGCTAGCACGATATTGTCCGCTTTGGCACACAAGGCCTCACGGTTTTGCCTTTGACGATAGGGATGATGGCCAAAGCCCCCCACACTCACTCGTCAAAACGCGTCATGCTAGGGAGAGGTATCCACACCCTTATAAGGCATGCTTCGTTCTCCTCTCCAACCGATGTGGGCCTTACAATCCACCCCCCTAAGGGAGCCCAGCGCCCTCGCTGGCACATCGATCCCTCTCCACCAATTTTCAAGTCATGAATGAACGAAGAGAACAGAGTTACATGGACTCCAACTCAATTTTTTCCCTTTTTTTTTTAATTTTCTCCACTAAACCAAACAGTAAGAAATTTTGTTTTCCACCCATTCTGTCTTGTTATACTTTTTTCTACCTCATATTCCTCCAAAACAAACAATGTGCAAAAACAATGAGTAGAATAAATTAAAAAAATAATAAATATATTAAATTAAATTCATATTGAGAGAGAAAACACATTGAATCACCATTTAGTCCTACCTCAATTGAAAAAAGAGAGGATTCAACAAATCTAATACTAATATAGAGTGATAAATCTAAAAGAACACAAAAGAAGGGAAAGTCACAAGCTGCCCCCAACTTCCTACACCAAAAAAGTTGACTTGACATATATAGCACCTAGTAATAACACATAAAAAGCAAATTATACTTGGAAATAACAACTGCCCTCTCAATCACGTCAGTCATCACATCAACCATCACAACAAACAACCAAAACCTATAAAAAGTAGTCAACACATGATCTATAATGTAGGGTGAGAAAAACCTAAAATAAATAAGTTACCCCATTGTTTAACTAATATTTTATCTTACAAAAAGTATTTTTTAAAATTAAATAATAAGAGAGAGGTATTTTAAAATTTCAAATAGAATAAACTTAAAAATTTTAACAGCTCTATCAAATAAAGCACAAAGTTCTCATTTTGATATTGTTGTGACATTTTCCACCTATTTTCAAGTCATGAATGAATGAAGAAAAAAGAGTTACATGGACTCCAACTCATTTTTTTTCCTTTTTTTTATTTTCTCCCCTAAACCAAACAGCAAGAAATTTTGTTTTCCACCCATTCTGTCTTGTTACACTTTCTTCTACCTCATATTCCTCTAAAGCAAACAATGTGCAAAAACAATGAGTAGAATAAATTAAATAAACAATAAAAATATTAAATTAAATTCATATTGAGAGAGAAAACACATTGAGTCACCATTTAGTCCTACCTCAATTGAAAAAAGAGACATTTCAACAAATCTAATACTAATATAGAGTAATAAATTACCCTACAGCCCACCCATAGCAAACTGAATCCTTTTACCTCATAATAGACCTCTCACACATAGACTATTAACTTCTACCAAATCCATATAACAAGAGTACACAAGTCAATATAGGTATATAGAGTTATTGCATACGAAACAACACACTAAACTAAACCTAAGAATTAGATTCTAGAATTATTTAAAATGTAATTTTACATATATAAGAGTTAGAAAACAAAAAGAAGAGAAATCTTATTGGGAATACCAAATATCTTTCTCAATCACATCAATCATGATATCTAAGATAAGACACCTATAAAAAATAAAAAAGACATCACTCAGCATGGAAAATAAAATAAAAAATAAAATAGACAAAACAAAATAAGTATACTGCTATACTTTGGGAAAACCATTTTCTTGAAAAAATTGGAACACATTATAAACAAACCAAATCTCATAAAGCAGTAAACCATAATCACATGAGCATATCAAAAAGAAGAGAATAAAGAATTATATAAAATATACAAAGAGACAAGAAAAAAAAGACATCACTCAGCATGGAAAATAAAATAAAAAAATAAAACAGACAAAACAAAATAAGTATACTGCTATACTTTGGAAAAACCATTTTCTTGAAAAAATTGGAACACATTATAAACAAACCAAATCTCATAAAGCAGTAAACCATAATCACATGAGCATATCAAAAAGAAGAGAATAAAGAATTATATAAAATATACAAAGAGACAAGAAAAATCCTCTGATCTTGAAGTAACTGAATAAACTTTTCATTCATGTATTAGACCAAAGAGTAATATTAGACCCCCTAACCACAATAAACAAAAAAAAACACAGTATTAGTAATACAAAGCAATAGTTCAAATAATTAGGAAAAAAAACTAAAATCAACATAGAATTAATTATACTGACTGTGGAAAAAAAAGTAACATGAACATTCGAAATTGTATACCACTCAAATCAAGAACACATATAAAATTGGAACTAAAAGAAAACTCAATTCTTCACATATTCACTTGAATCAATAGCATATATAAAATTAGCACAGTTACACAGTAGCAGATTTATAATAAAATTCAACCATAATGAAACATAGTCAATTTTTTCCAACGACGCGAAATAGTGGAGACCAGAAAAAGAAAAAAAAACAACCACAAGAAAAAAACACTACAATCACAAAAATTTCGAAAGTAGAAAAAAGGCATGAACTTCATACTAATAGTAACACCAAAAACACGAATAAGAAAATCAATTGAAATTAAAATACAAACAAAGTCTGGAAACTCCAACAATCATCAAGACACAATGTGTTTGAATAGTGAGCAAGAATAACACAAGATTCTTTCATTGTATCAAAGTTTGAATAATTTTCCTAAAAATAGATACGAAGAAAAATTATTTAACTTAAGGTGGTGCTAGAAAATATTTTTCTCCGAACCCAGCATCTAATGGATGTCCACCCAATACTTACCACCAATAGAGATTTTGATGACCCATTCAAAATGAAGTTCCTTAGTAACCCACGTAAGCCATACACAATTTCTATAACCAACAACTATAAATATCAATTTTCTACCCAAAAATATCAGTAATCTACCCAAAATTATCAAAGAACATATGGAAAATATGTCACCTTAACCATTTGAGACAACACTACAACCGCGACGATTTGGACCAAAGCAGATGACAGAGACACAAGAGAGAGTATAACAGCCAAGAGAGGAATTCTCTGAGAAGGTGAGCAAGGTTGTAGGCAGTGCAGCGAATCTGTTCGTCCACAAAACAACTCAGTCACAACCAAAAACAAAGACACCAAAATATATACATTAGCATAAAAACACCATACATGATGAAAATGGTAGGCTAACACCATTGACCTTCAAATAATTTTTCTTATCATATCCTTGGTCAACCTCCCAATCCACCAATCAAAGTATTAAAAGATATAAAACACTTAACTGATATAAAATAATAAATAATAAAAAACAAACTCACAAAAATTCCAAAGAAGTAAAGTAAACACAATTAGACAGTAATAAATTCAAAATAAAATTCAAATAATTCCTTGCAAGACCCATTCTTTCGGCTACCCAAAACTATCCAAGCGGAAAGAACCAAATACCCACTAAAAAAATAAAAACCACAATCCTAAAAAAAGGAAACCACAGGAGTAACAATTAATGGTCATCTTCATAATCAACAATATAACCAATATAAACATTGAAAAATTGGTGCACGAAATTGTGATGCATATCCATGGCTTCAAAGGCCTGGTGCTCTGATCTAGTTTTATTGTCTGTCACAACTTCGATACAACTAACCAGCAAGTGCACTGGGTCGTCCAAGTAATACCTTACGTGAGTAAGGGTCGAATCCCACGGAGACAGAAAAACACACAAACTTATAGTAAAGTCCAGAAATGTGAATTTAACACAAAATCTATTAAAAACATCCCTAAAAGTAACCATATTCTACTAAAAACATACTAAAAACAATGCCAAAAAGCGTATAAATTATCCGCTCATAAAAAATCAGCCAACTCAAAACAAGAACTTATAAACCTCTAAACAAGTGGATGCAACACAATATCTTCCCAATGGCCATAACTAACACACACAAACAAATAAAAATCAAGACAAAAATTGCAACTCTCAAATAAAATCAAAATATCAAAAAGATATAAACATGATACTCACAGTAACACCAAAAACCACACATAATAAACCCTCTCAAATTAGAATACATACAACAAATGGAAGATCAAACAACCACCAAGAAAAATCACCAAGCATCTTCCTTATATTATTATTATTTTCGGCTGCCATCTCCTCTTCTGTTCGAAAATTTCTGAAAGGTTATCTCTGGATTGTTGTATTTTAGCTTCTCTTAATTTTCTCTTCAGAGTCCTTTCAGGTTCTGGATCTGCTTCCACAAGAATGTTCTTATCCTTGCTCCTGCTCATATGACAAAGAAGAGGGCACAGAAAAATAATAATAATAATAGAGATCCTTTATACCACAGTATAGGGATCCTTGTGTGAGTAGAAGAAGAGGGGGAGACAAAGAATGTAATATAATGGAAGAAACATAACTGTGAGGATGGCAGAGATGTGAGATGAGATGTTAGGATATGAATGAATAAATAGAATAAGATGGGGGAGGGATAATTTTCGAAAATTATTTTGAAAAAGAGTTAGTGATTTTCGAAAATGGTTTTTGAAAATTGTTAGTATTTTTTCGAAATTTTTTTTTTAAAATTAAAAATAAAAATAATTAGTTAATTAAAAAGAAATTTTTTAAAAAAAAGGAAGATATTTTCGAAAATTAGAGAGAGAGAGTTAGTTAGGTAGTTTTGAAAAAGTTAAGAAACAAACACAAAGTTTGTTAGTTAGTTGAAACAAATTTTGAAAAGATAAGAAGTTAGGAAGTTAGAAAAGATATTTTGAAAAGATATTTTTTTTGAAAAAGATAAGATAAGTAGATATTTTTGAAAAGCTATGATAGAAATTAGTTTTTGAAAAAGATTTGATTTTTAAAAATCACAATTAATGACTTGATTCATAAGAAATCACAAGATATGATTCTAGAACTTAAAGTTTGAATCTTTCTTAACAAGCAAGTAACAAACTTCAAATTTTTGAATCAAAACATTAATTGTTTATGTTATTTTCGAAAATTTGGTATAAAAATAAGAAAAATATTTTTGAAAAATATTTTTTTAATTTTCGAAAATAACTAAGAATTTTGAAAAAGATTTGATTTTTGAAAAAGATTTTGAAAAAGATAAGATTTTCAAATTGAAAATTTGATTTGACTCATAAGAAACAATTTGATTTTAAAAACTTTTGAAAAAGTCAACTCTAATTTTCGAATTTGATGAGAGAAAAAGGGAAAGATATTTTTTTGATTTTTGAAATTTTTATGAAAACATGAAAATTATGCAATGCATGAAATTTTTAGATCAAAATAATGAATGCATGCAAGAATGCTATGAATGTCAAGATGAACACCAAGAACACCATGAATGTCAAGATGAACATCATAGACACAATTTTGAAAAAATTTTAATGCAAAGAAAACATGCAAGACACCAAACTTAGAATTCTTTAATGCTTACGCACTAAGAATTCAAGAATGCATATGATAAACATGAAAAGACACAAAACAAAAAATCATCAAGATCAAACAAGAAGACTTACCAAGAACAACTTGAAGATCATGAAGAACACCATGAATGCATGAAATTTTCGAAAAAAAAATGCAAGATGCACATGAAATTGACAACAAACTTATGACATGACTCATGACTCAAACAAGAAACAGAAAAATATTTTTGATTTTTATGATTTTCTAATTTTTTTTCTGGTCTCAACCTCGTAAGAATGGAACAAAAGAAAAACACACTATTAGCGATACAAAGCAACAGTTCAAACCATTAGAAAAAAAATTAAAATCAATACACAATTAACCACACTGACTATGAAAATAAAAAATAACATGCACCTTCGAACTTATTTAACACTCAAATCAAGAACATATATAGAATTAGCATTAAAAGAAAATCCACTTCTTCACATATTCACTTAAATCAAGAGCATATACAAAATTAGCACAATTACACAATAGCAGATTTAAAGTAAAATTCAACCAATATGACACATAGACAATTTTTTTCAACCACGGAAAATAGTCGAGAGAAAAAAAAACAATCACAAGAAAAGCCAGACAAAAACCACAATCACAACAGAAATTGAAAATCAAAAAAAGACATGAACTTCATACTAATAGTAACACCAAAAAACATGAATATGAAAATCAATTGAAATTAAAATACAAACAAAATGTGTAAACTCCAACAATCATCAAGACACAATGTGTTTCAATAGTGACTAAGAATAACACGATATTGTTTCATTGTATCAAAGTTTGAACAATTTTCCTAAAAATAGATATGAAAAAAATGATTTAACTTAACTTGCTGCTAGAAACTATTTTTCTCGGAACCCAGCAGCTAATTAGTGTCCACCCAATACTTAGCAACCAATAGAGATGTTGAAGACCCATTCGAGATGAAGTTCCTCAGTAAGCTACGTAAGCAATACACAACCTCTGTAACCAACAACAGTAAATATCAGTTTTCTACCGAAAAATATCAGTAATCTACCCAAAATTATCAAAGAACACATGGAAAACAAAGACACCAAAACATATACATTAGCATAACAACACTATACGTGATAACAGTGGCAAGACAACAACATTGACCTTCATATGTTTTTTTCTTATCCTATCCCTGTTCAACCTCCCAATCTACCAATCAAAATAATAAAGGATACAAAACTTTTAACTGATATAAAATAATAAATAATAAAAAATAGACCAACAAAAATTCAGAGGAGATAAACTAAACACAATTACACAGTACTAAATTCAAAATAAAATTCAAATAATTTCTTGCAAAACCCATTTTTCTAGCCACCAAAAATTATCTACGCGGAAAGAACCAAATAACCAATAAAAAAAATAAAGCCACAATTGTAAAAAATCCAAACCACAGGAGTAACAATTAATGTTCATCTTCATAATCAACGTCATACACAATATAAACATCGAAAATCAGCCAAAGCAAAACAAGAACTTATAAACCTCTAAACAACTGGATGCAACACAATTTTTCCATAACGGCCCTAACTAACACACACAAAAAGAAACAGATACCCAGATAAAAATCAAGACAAAACCCCCGACTCTAAAAAAATCCAAAGACCGAAAAAGACATAAGCTTGATGCTTACAATAACACCAAAAACCAGACACAATAAACCCGTTCAAATTAAGATACATACAAAAAATAGAAGATCAAACAACCATCTTGGAAAAAAGATAAAGTCTAAAGTTAAATTGAGAACGATTTAATATTAATCTAAAAGGAACAAACAGCCAATAAACCAACCACATTTACAACCAACATATAAATTGTCACACACAATGGAATAACACAAGATTCTTACAATAGTGAGCAAGAATAATACAAGATTCTTTCATTGTATCAAAGTTTGAACAATTTTCCTAAAAATAGATATGAAAAAAATTTATTTAACTTAACTTGGTGCTAGAAGCTATTTTTCTTGGAACCCAGCAGCTAATAAGTGTCCACCCAAAACTTAGCCACCAATAGAGATGTTGAAGACCCATTCAAGATAAAATTGCTCAGTAAGCTAGTAAGCAATAGTCCAAATTAGTAGCAAATTAACAAACAGTAGTATTGACATGTACAATATGAAATCAGTAGCAAATAGTCCAAATCATTTAGTTGCACAATAATTCAAAAATGATGGCACAATTGAGCTAAAAAGAAAATTTAGTCACAAATACCTCAATAACACAACAAAAAACTTCCCCAAGAGTTCTGCACTCTGCACTCTGGTCTCAACCTAATAACAATGAAACAAACTATTAAAAAACTACGTAGGAAATTATAAAACTCAAAATTAACCAAAATAAAAAACTCTAACGATTTTCAAACAAAAAAAATAAAATAGAATTTATCATAAAACACAGAGAATCAAAATGGTGATTTAAAATAAAAACCCTCTTCCAAATAAACTTTTAATTGAATAAACTCAACACTATCACACTGATCATAGCCAATCTCAAATATCAAACCAAACTACACTAAGAAGAAATGATAATCAGATGAAGGGCAAAAATAACACAACAAAAACCCCTCCACAAACTTAAAAATCATAAAACAAACCAAAATCACAGAAAGTCACAAACATTGGGAAAAAAGGGAAACGAACTCTTGTGCGACCTATAGTTCCTGTGCAACCTGAAAAAAGACCAAAATCAGATAAAGGGCAAAAATAAGACAACAAAAACCCCTCCACAAACTTAAAAACCAAACGAACTATAAAACAAATCAAAATCACAGAAAGTCACAAACATCGGGAAAAAAGGGAAACGACCTCTTGTGCAACCTGTAATTCCTGTGCGACCTGAAAAAAGACCAGAACCACCTCGCCGATCGGCTCCCGTTAACAGCCGCTGAATCTCTTGCGCCGTTGAGATTGGAATCGACCCCAAAGAACGTCCATCTTGAGCGGAGACACAGAATGGCCAAGGAGCGCGAGCGGCCGAAGGAGGACTCAAACTCTATGAGGTTGTGGATATGTTTCTTCCACTATACCAAAACCACCTCGTCGATCGGCTCCCGTTAACAGCCGTTGAATCTCTCGCGCCGTCAAGATCGGAATCGACGCCAAAGAACGTCCATCTTCAGCGGAGATACGGAATCCCCAAGGGGCGCAAGCGGCCGAGCGAGGACTCACGCTCTATGAGGTTGTGGACACCACCGACAGTAGAGGCATCGCCGGTGACGGAGAAACCATCGAAGAACGGAGAGGAGGAAGAATAAGGAAAAAATGAAAGAAAGGGAAGAAGAACAAGAGCAGGTGAAAGATGGCAGAGCTAGATAGACTGATCCGAAAGAACAGAGAAAGAAGAGGGAAAGAAGCTGAATCTGGGAAAAGTGGAGGAGGTGAATGGGGTTTCAATGAGAGAGAAGAAGAAGATATCGAAGAAGCAAGATTCAGGATAATAATAGAAGAGAGAGATGACAACCTAGTATGAGCTGTAAGTGGGACCCTGAGGTGATATTTTTCAATTTAAAAAAAATCAAAATTCCCAGAAAATGCCATGTAGGATATGTTTCTTCCACTATACCATAGTTATATAGATTGCATCCTTACACTTTCAGTTTCGACTTGTCAATTTTATATGTGACATGTCTTTCCGATAATTTTTCAGCAAATATATGTTCGACATAAAAAAAAAGCACCTTTTATATGTATTCTTGTATTTTGTTGAAAAGTAAATGTCAATGCTTAGATAAGAAATAAAAAGATGTTTCATCTAATATAATCTGAATAATGATGACAATGGAAATCGATGTAATTTTAGTTTTAAGCATTCCAGCAGTTGTTTTCAACTTATGATATGTTAAGTAGCTTCAGCTGTAACTAGTAAACAAATTTGTATAATTAAAACTAAAAACTAGAAAAAATTATAAAAGATACTTATATTTAAACATGTGAATAAATAGGAGATAAATTAATACGTTTAAAAAAATATTAAAAATTTTGAATATGTCAAAAAAAAGGAGAAAATTGGTATATAGACTATGTTTGCTAGGTAGTGTTTGTTTGTAGAGATTGGAACTGAGACTAGGGGACAAGAATTCAGTATTATGTTTGTTGAGTTAGAGACTGGTACTTAAATTTGTGTTTCTGTCTCCAAAATTTCAATATTTCAGTACCTCCAAAAAATAAAGACACTGAAAACTGAAGTTTTTAAAGACAGATAAAAACTTTAATAATATTTTGTACCGAAAATACCCCATTCTAATTAATTAATTTCAACTTTACTCTTTCTTCAAATTAGATTAGGGCTTCAGTCTTAGCAGCCATCACTCCATCTTCTCATTTGTTCTTCGAAGACTTGGTTGCAATCTCTGCATCACCAGTGTCAGGACAGTCACCTCGTCGCCGCCGTCGTAACCACCGCTAGGTAAGTGAGTCGCCGTCGAAGTTTGTCTTCCTAGGCCACGTGTTCTCATGTCCTCATTTTCTCCTTCACAGGACAACGTTCAAGGAACCCAGTTACAGAGTCTCCCCTGTTGTTGTCAAGTTCAACCACCTCCTTATCGTCGTCATAGCTTCTGTAACCTAGGTTAGTTGTAGACAATTTTTTTTACTGATTTCGTTCATTTTTTTTACGTGACCTAACTTCTGTGGATTTGGTTCTTTGTTCTAATATATAGATGGATAGATAGAATCTTTCTCTTGCTCTTTTCAATGCGATTTGGTTCTTTGTTCTAATATATAGATGCATAGATAGCTTCTATGAATTTGGTTCTATGTTCTCATATCTTGTTTCATCAATTGCGTTTGTGCTGTACTTCTTATGAATTGGTTTTGGTCATGCTTGGTTTTTTTGGAATTCATGTTTATACAGCTTTTGATTTTGATTTGATACTCTTTTTGCATAATTTACGTCTATTTAATGTAAAAATGTGTAATTTTTTGTAAATGTATGATTGTTATAGCTATAACCAGCTCACTCACAGTGATTTCTGAAATCTTATGGATGAAAAATTTATTAGCTTAGTTATAATTTAAGAGTAGTGGCACTCCAGTAATATACTGTGATATTCAACTATAGGTAATCAAATTTTATATAACTGGACCAATCACATTATTTAAAATTGGGTAGCACTTTGTTAGGAAACGTGTTAATCAGCATCAGTTTTACAAATTTAACATATTTCAAGAGTTGACTAAGTTGCTATTATCTTTACTAAACCCCTCTCTTATCAAATGAAGTGAAATTTTTATTTTAGCTTAAAGGGTAAAAGGTAAGAGAGTCTTGAGTCTATTGAATCTTCAAAATTAATAATTATTAAGTTTATTTGAATTATTTAATCTGCACAAGTCTAATTAACTTTTCTCTTTCTAGTTGGTTGACTTGTTAAGACCTT
Source organism: Arachis ipaensis (assembly GCF_000816755.2). Taxonomy (NCBI): domain Eukaryota; kingdom Viridiplantae; phylum Streptophyta; class Magnoliopsida; order Fabales; family Fabaceae; genus Arachis; species Arachis ipaensis. The sequence goes on from NC_029793.2 coordinate 103,700,368, forward strand.
GTTAGTTAGTATAACTCCAACTAATTTTTCAGAATCTAATCCCTTAATTTATTGGGGCCTTGCTAATTAATATAACTAACTAAATTTTACACTCCTTAGTTGGTCAACTGGTTACAATGAGACTTTGCAGTTTAGATCAATGAATTCTAAGCCTTTTCACGTTTTGTTGGTTAACTTCTTAGGATGAATAATCTCAACAACATTAATATAGTTTGTATGATAATCATGGATGATTCGAAGTAATAACTCTTAACACAACTCTTTCAATCTAAACCACAACAGCTTTTGGAAGACTTTGATTTGCTTAAAATACCTGAAAAAGTCACTTTCAGTATATGAAATGAGAAAGGAAAATCGATATTTTCATTTTTATTGTGTTTCTATTGTATTTCTTGTTTCGATTTTCAATTGAAGCTAAATTAAAATTTAGAAGTAAATAGAGTTAATTGTCTTTTGGTTCCAGTTTCTTGATCTTGTCTTTTAGATTTATTTGAATGTTTATGCGTTTTTTAATGTAATGACTTTGCTAGAAAGACATGGAGCGGTAAGAAATTATTAAGCGATGCGTGTGTTTTTATGAAGAGATGAGATCCAAGCATGAAGATTTGATATTGTTCCTTGTACTTACGCTATTTGTTTACTTTAGGGATAGTAGTGGCCAATTGTCGTTAGGCGAAAGAATGAATAGCAGAATTAGACGTGAGGCTTTAAAGCATATTGTTGGTGAGGGTGATAGGAATTATATTTGTGAGTTGAGAATGAACACAAATGTCTTTGCTAATTTGTGTGAGTTGCTCCAAGTTCAAGGAGGACTTAAAGAGGATGGTCATGTAAGCCTGCCAGAGCAGGTTGCAACTTTCTTAATTATTTTAGCACATCACAAGAAAAATCGTAGCCTGTAGGTTAGATTTTGTATGTCCGGAGAGACAGTTAGTAAGTATTTAATAAAGTTTTAAAGGCTGTAATACGTATTCAAAGCATTTTGTTTGCCAAGGCTACACCAGTTGAAGAGGATTGACTTGACCCACATGGAGAAGGTTTAAGGTAGAGCTTACTCGATGTTGTGTATGATTTGTTTTTGCCTGAAGGATTCTATATCTGAGTATCATAACTTTCTATGGATGATAGGGTTTCTTGGGAGCATTAGATGGCACTTATATAGAGATGACAGTCCCTGAGTCTGAGAAGGCAAGATATCGAACAAGAAAGGGTAAAATCTGCACCAATACCTTAGGAGTGTGTAACCGGGAGATGGATTTTGTTTATGTACTCAGTGGATGGAAGGATCGGTATATGATTCACGGGTACTTCGAGATGCAATAACTCGTCGTAATAGTCTTAAGATACCCCACGAAAATTATGCCATCTTTGGAGTTAAGCCTATACATATAACTTGAGTTCACAATAGTTAAACTTATGTTGTTTGAATTACTTGTCTATAGGTTATTACTATTTAGTTGATGCTGGTTACACAAATAGTCCGGGATTTCTAGCACCGTATAGAGGCACTCGATATCATGTTAGAAAGTGGGTCCAAGGAGCACGTGCACCGTGTAATTACCAAGAATATTTTAATAGGGTCCATTCTTTTGCCAGGAATATTAATAAGCGATGCTTTGGTTTGCTGAAGAAGAGGTGGTTCATCTTAAGAAGCCCTAGCTTTTACCCTCTAAAAACACAAACTCAAATAATTATTGCTTGTTGTTTGCTGCAAAATTTTATTCGAAAGAGTATGGATATGGATCCGGAGGAGCAAGGTAGCATATTGGATGAATTTATGCCTGATGGAGATGAAGCATAGGACGGAATGATTGATGTGGTTGAAAACACGAACGAGTGGACTCACTAGCATGACAACATAACAACTGAGATGTATGAAGAGTGACGAACAAGTCATATGGAGTAGTGTTGTAAGAGCTGCGTAATGAACATTATAATTGATTAAGTAGTGTTGTAATAGCTGCATTTTAATTTGTAAGACTTGTTGAGACATAAAACATTGTAATAGCAACCTTTAATTTGTAATAACAACTAATTGTTTGTGGTTTAGGGTAAAATATTTGTATTTGCTTATGGCATGAATTGTAGGTTGTGGTTTAATTGTGGTTATTTGTGTTATTTTTGGCTGTTTTATTATTTTTGTTAATTTATGTTAATTTTGTTAACTTATGTTAATTTATTTTAATTTTTTAATTTATGTTCTCAAATTTTAATTTTGCACAAATTTAATTATCTTAATTTTGGTAGGTGAAAATGGACAATAAACGCATGTGGAGTGATGAAGAGACTAATGTTTTTGTTGGCTTCATGGGGGAGTGCATAGAAAAGGTTCCTGCTCCATGAAAGCGAAGATTTGTAGAAGAAACATGTCACGATGTTAAAGCATCAACCAATAAGGAGAGCATCGATATTTTACACATTAACACAAGATTGAATCAACTTGTCCAAATAAAATTATTTAATAGCTAATCAAAACAAATTTTCTTGCAGATTTCAGATTGAGTAGCTAGTTAAAACAGAGATCAAGAAATAGTAACACAACACAAGATTGAATCAACTAGTCCAACTAAAAGTATTTATAGCTAATCAAAACAAATTTTCTTTCAAATTTCAGATTGAATAGCTAGTCAAAACAGTGATCAAGAAATAGTAATACAACACCATATCATACTTAATCTTGTCAATCGGACAAATCAATATGAGAGAATACATTCCCAATTTAAGATAACACACCAGTGTGCACTAATTCTGATAAGAAAAAAGAGTGATAATAGAAACATAATTATGATAAATAGTTCTCAAGTTATCTGCTTTGTTTTTCTACATAGTAATTATCATAAACAAATTTATAAAATTAACAATCACAAATTCACAAATCAGCAATTAACATATACAAATAAGGAAAAAAAATTATATAATATGCAAACGATGGAATCAATACTCGGCAATCACAAATTCCCAAATCTTAAAAAAAAGATGACACAGATATTAGAAATATAAAGCAAATGAGGGAAAATCAGAACTCAGAAATCACAACTTCAGAAATTTTCAACAATTGATGAAGCGTAAATCAACAATTTTAAGCAAATCAGGGCAAATCTCAAATCAGAAAATGAGGGATTTACACATTTTCATCGATATGAGGCCAAATAAGAAAATGAGGGATTCACAAATCAGAAAATGAAAGAATAAAAAATGTTATACAAAATTATCAACTTTGAACTTCACAAAATTAACAAGCAAATAAGGTAAATTGACAGAAGATACAGGTCCGTTGACAGAGATACAGCAGAGACCAGAGGCACAGCTCCGAGACGGTGGCGACGCAAACCCAAGGGTGCGCAAACGACAGCAACGTCATAAACCTTGGGGAGCAACTGGCGCCACGAAGATGAACCGATGGAGAATTGGAGACGCGCTGTCGTCGTTCGGACCCTTGGAGGTGCTACTGGCGGCGGGTCAGACTAGAGAATTCCTTCACGGGAAAGGCAAGGAGAAAGGGTAGAGGAGAGGAGAAAAGGGGTTAGGGTTGCATGCTGAAAAAAATGAAATTGGATTTGGAGGTCAGGGTTGTTAATTAAAATTAAGGGTATTTTTGTAATTTTAAATATTTAGTATTTACTTTTATTTCAAACCAAATAGTATACTGAGACATAAATCAGTCTTGTATACTTTTACACCAAACACAATACTAATACATATTTTTGTTTCTGTCTCTTAGTCTCTGTCTCTCTATTTCTGTCTCTTGATCTCTATCTTACAAACAAATACTACCTTAGATACATTTAATTTTAAATACTAAAATAAATCATTTAGTATAAAATTAGGAACTAATTTAGTACACTTATAATGTGACATATCAAATAGCATGTAGATAAATTATATTGTGACATATATTAGGTACCAAATAAATACTTAAGTAAATAATACTATGACACGTGATATTACTATTCATACTAGTATGTCACATATCACTAATTGATCCATTATCATATTAGTATATATAACTAAATTATGATGTGACATATATCACTAATAGCCTATGTCATTAAGTCATATGAACAATCCATTAATAAAAAAGGAATTAACGAATACCACATTAGCAAATATTAAAAATATTTTTTAGTGCAATTGAAATTGCGGAAATGATTACAATACACGAGATCAATTCCATATAGACCACTTTAGAGCTTTAGTGGCCAATAATGATTTTAGGTTCATTACATTTGACTAATTTTTTTTATATTAAACTGTTATTGGTGATTTTTATTAGTATTATGATATTTTAGTGTAATACAATAATATGAAAAATATGCAGGATAAAAAAAATTGTGAATAACGTTTTGAATACGACAAAAAATTAAAAAAAGTAACCAAAAATTGTGAATCATGATTTTAAATAAGACAAAAAAAAACTAAAAATAATGAGTTATGATTTCAGTTTTTTAAATTAAAAAATATAATCTATAAAATTGTGAATCACGATTTTTTTTTTTTGTTTTATAAATTGGTAGTCACAATTTATATTA
>NC_029793.2:103704932-103706448 GCF_000816755.2 Arachis ipaensis
TTATCCATCATATGAAAAATAAAAATCAATTATTTTTCTGGATAAAAAAATTATTTTTGATAAAAATAAATCTGTGTAAAAGATTTAATTTTTTTAAGTAAAATACAACTTTTAACTACTAAAGATTTGAACATTGACATTTCCAAGTCCCATCTACTATTTGACATATTATCTCCAATTGAAAGAACCACTAATAAGCACTAAGCAAATTGCACATGTACTGTTACCAAAGAATCAGCCTTAGTTATATTATGATCCCGTAGCTTCATTGTATTTGATTACACAGTCATACATACGTGACCCAAGAAATTCTGCAACCTCAACATGTTTCACCTACAAAAACAAACATATTTACGGCGACAAATAATAAATACAAGCTAAAAATCATAATTCAAAAGACTAAAAAAAATAATTAAATCATGTGAATTGAGCAAGTTAGAGAAACAATCATAATGAAATGCATTACCATTCCAATCTTGAGTGAATCACATTTTAATTGGGCGTAGAGATTTGTTTCTATTCCACGACCCTGTCAAGAAACATGGTTAGTTTACAGTAAAAGTGTAAAACAATAAAGGTCCATTTGATTTCTGTTTAAAATTCTTGTTTTCTTAACCTTAAGACTATAAGATTTTAAGAAGGAAAAGAAACCATATGTAAGATTTTATGAATTTCTATTTCTTTTTCAAAATTCTGAATACAAAAACTACTTAGCACAAAAAATGTCTCAAAATATTTTTTTATGGCCAAAAAAATAAAATAAAATGCATACATATGATTTAGAGAAGTGTATCCCATCTATATGGTTATTTCACAAATGGGATCCTCTATTTTATTTTTAAAACATTAAAAAATTTTATAATAGTGTGAAAATAGCATCTTTTGATTTTTTGGTTTCAAAAATTTAAAATAATACTTTAAAATATTAAAATCCGTCTCTCTGATTTTTTATTTTAAAAAATTTAACCATTTAAAATTGAAATGAAAGCCTTTAATTTCTGTTTTCAAAAAATTAAAATATTTAAAAATTAAATCAAACTTTTCGATTTTGGTTTTTTTTCTAAACGATTCCTATATTTTGGGAAAAAAGCAAAAAATAATATCTCTATATATATAGACTATGCTATGTGTACTTTAAAATCAGCCACCAATGTAAAATGTTAAAATTAAATCACACATATATTTATATACAAATACATTAGTAACTGATTTTGGTGCGCAAATTATTTTTGATATTGGGGTGGAAATGATGTTTTTTTAGGATTATGGATAATAAGGATGTTATTCTCAAATGTGGAACTTTTTTATTTAAAATGTGGAAATCGGACCCTCCGATTTGTTTGAGAATAAAAATCGGACCATCCGATTTATAAAGAACAAAAAGTCGGACCCTCTGATTTGTAAGTTTTTTTTAAAAAAAAAATCATAACAAACAAATCGAACTCTCCGATTTGGTATTTAAAAAATGTTAAAAATCAAATTACAAAATAATCGATTCTCATATCAAAATAAAAGA
>NC_029793.2:103707245-103716199 GCF_000816755.2 Arachis ipaensis
ACCCGTATTATTATTATTATTTTTTTTTTGCCCAAAATTATGTTATGGTGAAGGAACTCACCATCCCTTCTAAGATAACAAGATCTGCATCACTGGCATGGTAAGCAACCTCCTGAGACACCCTAGTAAGATCAATAACCTGCGAGCCTCCGAAAACAAAGGAGTAAGAAAAATGTAATCAACCTTCAAGTCGATTATTTGTGACTATAGGGCCAAAGCTATATTGATTCACATTTAGATTCCCTAACATAAAAGAGTACTATAATTTTTCTTACAGGTAAATCATTGCCAGAGTTGGCAATTAACAGATTTGAAGTGCTGACACCGATGAGACATCCTTCCTCGTCCGTTAACTACCAAGTAACATGATAGAGTCAGCACAGAATTTTGTTGTACTATAAAGTTGCTTACCTTCTTTTACTTGTTCTTCTTGTTCCTTCTTTTAATTACCTTAGATATAATTTCAATTAGCTCTAAGTATGTCACATCATTGATAGAAGGCAAGTCATTAGCAGCCAATACAACCTGAATGCACACCAAGAAAAGCAATTTCAGTTACATTTTCAATTTCAATAATGGACATATGCTAATTGCCCTAAAATAATATATCGAATTCTATGTATTTTCTGTTTGGTGTGAGAGGAGCAAATCTTGGCCGTTATACCTTACATGAACAATGAAGGTTTAGACTTTCGAGTTACTCAAAGGGCACAAGTTGAAACATCATTTTAAAAGTTACATAACCACTCTTCTCATTTGATATGCTCCCAAAGATGAACTTTTAGATTTCAACCATGCTACATTATACTAAAAATCAGTCACTAAATCAGTTATTGATATAAATATACATATAGAATACGGATTGAAGATGAGTTAAATAAAACACGTATTATATACAAATATATGGTGGTTGATTTAATGGTTAATTTTTTGTATTTATGTAGTATTTTTGTTTAGATTCACATAAACTTTCATTCCTATGAACTCCTTATAATGTAAACTAAACGCTTAACCCTAAACAATGTCTGCAAACCTGGCTACCGCGTCGAAGAAGCTCCCTCACAAATGGCAAAATACCCAAAATGATATCTGCACCAGAGTTATCAACAAATATGATAACCTGCAATGATAGAGGGAATGATCAACAAAAAATTATGCCAGAATTTGTATGTTCCTATAGAAACATATACTTGCCTTCTTCCACTTCTTTTTTCTCCATTTCATTTTGAAAGTATCAAGATCATCGATAATCCAAGGCCGAGCGACAAGCTTTTCGCAAGCAGATGAAAAGGACATTCCGTCCCTTGAGAAAGCCTCTGCAAGCTTCAGGAAATTGAGAGTGGAAAAATAGTTAGCACATAAACTGCAAGTAGAAATAGATATAAATCCTCCACAGTCCAAATTCTGGCATATGAATATGATTGTAGTAAATAAAAAAGCAATAGTTGTTTGAACCCTATCTGGTTTTCAAGCATACTGTTTTTTTAATCCTATTAACAACTAGCTAAGAGTACTAATCAGATACACCATGCCAATACCAAATTAACTAGAAACTAAGATTTTGAGGACTTAATTTCCTGTGGAAATTAGAACTTAGATTAGTCAATTGTTAGTTACCATTATACCAAGTGATCAAACTTGCATATGGCAAATCAACCTACCTCAATAGAACCAAGGTCGAATACATTCCCTGCGAAAATTCCTCTAACTAGATTTTCAAGTCGCTCGCCTTCATCTCGGATGGCGTCATTAAGACGAACAACGTTCTCAAATAGTGAGATAGCCTTTAAATTCTCTTCCTCCTGCCACATATTCAAAATGAAAATCTAATGACTCTTTAGTTTTGGCTAATAAATTTAGACCCTGCTAACCAATTATTCTTAAAAATGAACAAGAATTGCCTTGACTTTCTTGAAGATATCTCTGAATCCAACTTCCCTAAGTACTTGCTCGCGAAGTCTGCATAAAAGCTACATCCAAAGCAACCAACCAAAACCTAAATGAATAATCAAAAGAAAAACCACAGAACTGAAAGAGGAATTCAGCTAAAAGATTTACACGGATATCAAGAGGGACTCCATGACTTGCAGGATCCTTCTTCAAATCTTCTAGTATTTCAGCATACCTTAATAAAATGGCAGAAACGTCATTTCTTTCATTCACAATATGATACCAACAGTGAAAATGTTAGTAAATCACTTATCCCAAAAGTTTAGACTGTTAGGTAGAGACAATTAAATGATTATATACCTAACATACCTTTTGGACTTGAAGCATGAATTGTACATATGTCTAGTTTTTGCTTTATGCTAAAATTCTTTAAGAAAATCATTTATCCCAAAAGTTTAAATGATTAAGTAAAACGCAAGTGAAGGATTATATCTTACAAAAAGGGTTACCTTTTAGCAAATATTTCAGCTCTGTTTGCAGCATCTGGAACAGAAGAATCAGTCTCAGCACGCTTCCTGTGCCAAATGAAACCCAAACACATTGAAATAATGCATCAACTACACTGTACGGATGCATGTGCTTTCACAAGAAGAAGAAGAAGAAGAAGAAGAAGAAGAAGAAGAAGAAGAAGAAGAAGAAGAAGAAGAATACTTGTAGGAAGGGATAGTATTCAGGAGGAGATTAATCCAAGATAGCTCGGTGGGAGCAGGAACACTTGGATCATCAGAAGGGTCCCTCCAAGGAATGGTGCATGCTCTGTACTCTTCATTCAACAAAGGGAACTCTACCAACTCTGATGATGTGCTACTCTTTTCAATTATTGCTTCTTCTTCTTCTTCTTCTTCTTCTGATATATACATATCTCAGTCATCGACGTTGTTACCAACACATTCTACTAAGTTCAAGAACAATAAATCTTCTAACTTATCTCTATTTATGTCTTGGGGTATTTTAAACAAAAACATACAAGAAACAAGCAATAGACTACAGATGCAACCATGGTCCAAGCTAAAACCTTACAGTTACAGGTCATACATAAATTTTACCTAATATTATTACGAGAAATACTTATATGCTTCTAAACTACATTTAGCATGTGTTCGAAAAATATGTATATCAACTCATCCTTGTTTCTTCTAAGTATTGCAGACAAGAATAAGAGGCATTATGCTGGAGAAACGTGTAAGTATTTCTGTTATGTTATATGTACCTATACCAAGTGTTTTTGAGTGGGCACAAGAGAGGAAGTTGGCCTTGCTTGAGCAGGAAGAAGAGAATAATGATGGAGGAGGATTGAAATTCCAAGCAATGCTGCTGCAACATGGGACCAATGGCGAAGATATTGTTGGTGACATGAACAACTTGTTACATGCTGATGACCTTATCATAGTGTGTGTGCGTGTTGAATTTGTCAGGAAAATTGAGAAATTCTTAAGATCATATTCTTTGTTTTATTAATTTCTGTGTTAGAATAGTATATATATGTGTGGAAATCTTTATTTAATGTATTTTTATTTTTTGTCTGGTGGACATTAAATTGAGATTGCTAGCGAAACATGGTCCACTATTTGGGACTTCTGGCGGATAAAAATACCATTAGAAAGTCCTAATACTCAAATTTCAAACACCTAAGGATGTTAATACTTCTTTTTCTTCAATAAAGCATTCAAAATTTGCGATTGTTTACTGAAGCTTGTTCCACGAAGAGGAAATACCTCTCTTTTTCTCTATGTTTCGGCCATAAGGCCTTTGTAGTCTCAAAATTATTTTTGATTGTAATATAAGAAAGACTGGTATTAGAGAGCTTTCAAGAAGTGTTTTAAAATCTTAGGATTAACGAGATAAGGATTCGGTTTAGAGTATATACCTCTTTTATGTCATACAAAATTCTAATCATGTGATTGAATGCTGAATGATGAAATTGAATGTTTGAGAGTGCATTTGATTATGTTTGAATGATATTTTTATGATTGGAATGCTTTATGTTATAAGTTGGGAGCCTAAGCTAAGAAATTATTGAGAATGATAAAGTGAAATTCGGACAAAAATATAATTACCTGAAAATTAAACTAAGACGGTAAAATTCTAAATATTGAGAGAAAAAAGTTTAAGAATATGTTATAGAAGTAAAAAGTGAAGGAAAGATTAAAAATTACCAAGAGAACCCAGCATGAGGAGTAAGAATAACTGAATAAGTACACTAACACTCTCTGTGGTGAAATATCTCTTCTAAAAGTTTAAGAAAATTAAATATCAAATTCTAAATCTTTTCGTGATTAAGACTATAATACTATATCATAAAATAACTCTTAAAAATTTGAAGTATTGAATATAAATCTATAAATAATTTTACATCATCTAATAGACTAATAATAACTGGAAAAACAAAAAGTCATATATTTGGCTATACATATAAGTGTTTTCATATAGTAAATACCCCAATTTAATTATTTCATTATTCTTCCTTCTTTTCATTAAATTAATTAAATGAACAAAAAAATAAAAAATAGAAAGAGAAGGAAAGAAAGATGATATATAGATATGGACAAGACACGTCCAGTGAAATCCGTCCATGTGAGATATTCCACTAAGTTCCCAACACACCCAATGAAATTTTTTAGGTTTAATTATTCTGTTAGTTTCTATAATTTTATGAAATTTTTAATTAAATCTTATATTTTTTTTAATTGAGTTTTGCATTAATTTTTTTTTGGTGACTATTAATTTTTTTTAATTAAGTCTTTATATTTTTATTTCTTTTATTTAGGTTTCTGCACCAATTTTTTTTTTTTAATTTGGTCCCTATTCAGTTAAACCAATTACTATAAAGAGGGACCTAATTGAAAAAAAAAATGGTGCAAAAACTAAATTAAAAGAAAAAAAAGTACAAAAATCTAATTAAAAATTTTACAAAACTATAGAAACCAACAGAATAATTAAACCAATTTTTTAATATGATGAGATGAGATGATATGTATCCTCTGTGACAAATTCTTCCTCCCTATACCAATTCATGTAAGCTACAACATTTTACTTTCCTACCCCAAACATGTTACAAAACTTATGATTCACAGATACTGACACAGGCACGGGACACGATACATGACATGGGAACACGCATACATATAAAATATAAAATATAAAATATTTTTTAAATAAATTGTAATAATATTTTGATATTTTATTAATATTAAAATATAAATTAATTTTTTTAATTATTTTTAATATTTTATTTTAATTATATCAAGTCAAATAAATTTTTAAATATAGAAATAAAATTTATACTAAATATTAGATAATGAATTTGCAAACTTATCAAAATAATAATCAATCCTCTAACATAAAGATTCAAAACAAAATAAATAACTAAACTTAGACTTAAATATGTCTAAATTGTAATCTACTAATGATACAAAACATTATTATTATTACTGAAGAATCCTTCTCAATTTGAAAAGCTGCAATCTCCTTGTAATTTTCGAACAGGCATCCTGGATTATTGTTTTAGAAAAAAATAGTAAGCATGATACATAACAGCTGCGAAATTTCGCACAACATTCAAAATATAAAATATTAAATATTGTAGTTCAACAATAGTTGAATGCACTAAAGATGAAAAACGATTAGGATCCTAACTTATCTTCCTAATTTTTAAAGAATGTAAGAGTATCCATCAGGACTAAGAGCGACCAACCTCTTTAGGAAAATGAACACCATTTGTCTTTTTTATAGCCTCAACCCTGAAGAACAGAAACAGATTATTAAAAAGGCTTCATAATTGGATTGTCTTAATAAATGCTTTGATTTCACTTCCTCAAACACTCGAGTTTAGTGTGAATCATGGCTTACATATCCCCCCTTCATAGTAACTTAAGACAATAGATACAAAATAACCCTGCAAGGAAGAATATGAATAACTCTGTTAGTAAATCTACCAAACATATATAATGAAAGTTCTGATTGTCAAGAAAAGATTGACCCTTTCTACCCATGAATCTTTATGCTCCACTATAAATGGATTTTGAACTTTAGATATAAGCTCCATCTATAAACCAAGGAAGAAACACAACCAATCATCTTAATTAATCTCTAATAAATTTGAAGGACATCATCATTTCCAAATTTTATGTATATAAAACTACAATTCACATATAAAATTGACAAGAATGAACAAGAATAGGATTAAGGATCAACTTTAAATTCTCAAGCATTTCACAGTACCTGCCAAAACATAATATGAAAAATGTTAAAAATATAGTGAATTTATCTCCTGCTGAGCAGACCTTCGGGTTCTGTTCGTCTGGTGAGCAAGGCGAATCTTCTTGAGGACATATCTAAAGCACAAAGATATGACATGAATATATGTAAACAATGAAATAACATCTTAATTCTCAAATCACACTGATGATATGGATTGGAATGATCTTTACTTTTTCTTTTCATGTTTGTGCTTGACAACAAGAGCAGAACCAAAGGTACCTTTGCCAATCTGCTCTAGAATTTCATACTGCTCCATTTCACTCTACCTCTTACAAGTTAAAGTAACACTAACCTGTAAATATTATTACTAAAAAAGTTAAGTTTAAGAATTCATTGTAGCAACTAATATGGATTTAAAACCATGACCTAACATATCAAAGGTGTGTAATGAAGAGCTTCAAAATTCAAATCTTGTTGGTTGGTTCAAATGACTTGCCACTTGTTTCATTTAATTGAGATTTTAAATGCAGTACTACTAACCAAACTGGAACCATATATCAAAGTGCAATCATTGAGCAAAAAATAAAAAGAAAGAAGCACAAATGGCATTTGGAAGCCTTGAACAATAATAAAAACAAAGTCTTGTATATACCATGGCCATTGGAAATTTATCACCAACATGAGTATAGAGTAAATTATTTCCACTAACAAGTTTTTCAAAAATACAGTCATTATGCAATTCTTAGAAACCACCATTACTAGTGAAAAAAAAAGGCATATTAATTTGTTGAGAAGGTGAAAGTGACCTTGGTGGTAATGAATCTCAAAAATCACTTGGGGATTTAGTCTGCTATATTTGTCCATGGATTGACTCTCACCTACTTTGTTGGTTCATGCTTTCAAAGAGAAGGTGTGTCACAAGAGGGGCACAAGAAGAGTTGGTGAACACACCACAAATTTCAACAACAACATTGTTAAAGTACTAAGAAGGAACAATAACATGCTAAAAGCACATCTTGGGGCTCAGAATATGAATTACCAGTTGGCCACAGAACATCAGAAGGAGCAAACGGATAGCTCGGTTGCAGCCCTTGGCAAGCTCACAGATGCTCTATCAATTTGAACAAGGATGTGTCCAGTACAATTACTTTTGGTAGGCATTTCATTTTGATAACTGATAAACCACTATTTTATGATTTATATTGTGTTTAATTGTATGGTTTTATCAAGTCTTTATCCACTTATTCATATGATTTGCATGTATTTACAAATCCTTCCTAAAAATGTTCTATGATTGAAAACTTGCTTCCTAAAGATCTTTTAATTGTATATTTTTTTTTTATTTTATCCTCCTTTATACCATTCGATGTCGTGATCCGTGTGTTAAGTGTTTCAGATTTCATAGGGCAGGAATGGCTTAAAGAATGAAGAGGAAGGTTGCAAAGATGGAAGAAACACAAGAAGTTGAGGAGATGACCAGCGAGAAGTGACGTGGGCGCATGGCTCACGTGACCACGCGGATTAGAGAAAATCGCAGTGACGCGCTCGTGTGCCAGACGTGACCGCGTGGATTGGAAGCTGCACAAGCGACGCGAATGCGTCGACAACGCGCACGCGTGGCACGGAAAAATGCCGGATGACGCAAACGCGTAGACGACGCGGTCGCGTGGCGTGCGCGATCTGTAGAATTTACAGAAGTCGCTGGCGTGAATTCTGGGCCGCGTTCTAACCCAGTTTTCGGCTCAAAAACGCATATTAGAGCCAGGGAACATGCAGAGACAAAGGACGACATTCATTCCGCATAATTTTTAGTTTTTTAGATCTGATTTTCACTCTTCCCCTAGGTTTTTTTCTATATACTCATAATTGAGGATTTGAAGATTTTGGCTTCGGTTATTGAGAAGAGTCTACCTCCGGACTTGGTCATTCTAGTTTGTTTACTTACTTTTTACTTACTCTTTCATATCCTTAATCTGTCCAGAGTTAACATTGAATTACTTTTAGAGTTCATTAATGCAAGACTATTTTTATTTTAATTGATCTCTTTGATTATTGTTTATCATGTCTCTTTTTATTTCCCCTTTTTATTTTGTAAAGTCTACATTTATGATAATGGAGTAGTTTCCTAACTTGATTGGGAGTTGATTAAAAGGAGAACCTTGAGTTGGAATACTCAAGAGTTCAATTATAATTGGTTCGTTGTTGGTTGGCTTGTTAGTCACTAATTCTAATCCTTCCCAAGGGAGAGGATTAGGACTTGTGAATAGAATTTGACTTTTAACTTGACTTTCCCTCATTCATTGAGGGTTAACTAAGTGGAAACAACTACCAATTATTGATTGATCTTGAGAAAATTCCAACAAGGATAGAACTTCCGATTAATCTTCTCCCGGTCAAGATTTTATTTAAATTACATAAATTCTCTAATTTAATTTCCTTTTTATCAAACTAAAAAAAAAAACCATTTTGGAAAACCTCTGATTAGTAAAATAGCACATCTTCCTGCAACTCGTTGGGAGACGACCTGGGACTCATACTCCCAGTATTTTATTTCTAAAATTTGTGACAACTCTTTTCTAAATTGACAAGTGGATTTTTGCTGGTTAAGAGCTGTACTTGCAACGCCATTTTTCTTAATAATTCTTAATCTGCAAATTTTTGCCGCGTCAATTTTTGGCGCCGTTGCCGGGGAGTTGCAATAGAGTGCTAATTTATTGGTTAGAAATTTATTTATTTGCATTTTATGTTATTTTATTTTGTTACCATGAGCTGTATGTTTCTTTCATTGAATGACGCGTTCACTG
>NC_029793.2:103716352-103717266 GCF_000816755.2 Arachis ipaensis
TGGTTGTTGTGGTTGTTGCCAATTCACCAGTCTTATCTGAGAGCGAATCTGAACCGCCATTTGAGGAGGAAACAAGCTCCTCTACTACTGATTCAGTTGATTCACGTGCAGGTGACATGGCAGCACCTAGGAGGATTACCCTCCAGGAGGCAGGAGCCCCAGATTTTACCCTGCAAGCGTGTCAAGCGCGTCACCCATATCTGGCTACAGATTTTGAACTGAAGACGTCGCTAATCAACTTGATACCCAAGTTTCATGGCTTACCTGCTCAGGAGCCAATAAAGCACCTCAGGGATTTCCAGACAGCCTGTTCTACTGTTAGGCGTCATGGTGCAGATGAAACTACTATTTTGCTAATGGCCTTCCCGTTTTCTCTTGAGGGAAAGGCGAGGGAATGGTACTACACTCAACCGGAGGTAGTAGTTACCGATTGGGACGCGCTCAAGAGGGAGTTTCTGGACAAATACTTTCCAGCTGAAGTTACAGACAGACTAAGGAAAGAGATCTCCTGCATTATCCAAGGAGAATTAGAGACCCTCTATGAATATTGGGAACGTTTCAGAAACCTCTTGGACTGATGTCCCCACCACAAGATTGATGAGATGGTGTTGATCAGTTACTTTACACAAGGTATGAAGCCTCAAGATAAAACTACATTAGATGCTGCAAGTAATGGCTCTCTGAAGAAGTACAAGACGGCGACAGAAGCGTGGCAGGTGATTGGTGATCTGGCTGAATCTACCTGGAACACTAGACACAGAACCAACCATCCTAAGACTGTTGCGGAGGTGTCCTCGAGTGGTGAGACTGCTGCTTTCACTAAAGCTCTGGGAGAGGTGACCTGTAACACCCTAACTATCAAAGTTCACACTTCCGGCTGCGCGACTCTGATAGCTCGGATATTACGACGACTT
>NC_029793.2:103717307-103734719 GCF_000816755.2 Arachis ipaensis
GTTTATCTATACTGAACCAAAATAGCCTTTCATATCCTTCCAAACCGGAAACACAAACAAAACCAACCATCGGTCCACCTCATTTCAACAATGGCCCTAGGCCCAAACAATCCAACCATCAACCAATCACTACAATCCAACAGAGTCCCAGTAGCAAACACAAATAGGAAGATACAAGCACAAGCAAACAGTTATTGCAAGTAGAACAATTAGCAATTAATCACATAGGCAAACCAAGTATAATATGCAGACCCAAACAATGTCACATAAATGCATATGATGCATGCCTGTCCCTAGTGGCTGATGATATCATCTGTCGGTTATATAGCCAACCCGACACGTCCTAGTAGCTAACCATGGACAGAAACACCCCTCGCGGAGCAAGTAGGTTTGAGCTACAACCCCATTGCTACTACCCGCTCAACCCAGAGCCAGTGGAACAACCGCTACTGCGGCTACTACCCAGGCGGGTGTTTAAAAGCTCAACCTGGAGCGAGTGGAATCACCACTACTACCGCTACTACCCAGGCGTCACAATCTCTGACCTGGAGCAAGTGGGACGAACCACAACCCTTGCTACTACCCAGGTATCTCAAGCATATATTCATTTAGTCCCAACCATGGATCAACGTCCATCTTAGCCATCTGGCTTAAATTCATAATTCATAGTCAGCCATACGGCCCATAACTCATTCGGCAATCAGCCATAAATCAATATCATACACAGCCATTCCGGCTCACGGTTCAATCCAGAACCAGCTAATATTCATAATCATACACAGCCATTCCGGCCCATAACAAAACAACACTTCCACCATCCAACATCATCAAATTCATGAAACCGGCATTTAAGCCATAAATCACTTTTTCTCAAATTCTCAATTCAAACTAATCCTTAATGGATTAAACTCATTTCAAATATTTAAAGAATCAACTTCAAACATTACATTTCACAAGCCACACAACAATTCAGCCAAGCCAACATCCATAATCATTCGAGTCAATCAAATAATACATAAGGCAGATACAATCACTAATTACACCATATCTCACATGAGTATCCATATGTAATAATTTCAATAATAAACTGTAGTTTTCGGAAAGCGCCCCTACCTCAAAACGCAAATTCCATAACTCAAACGCGTCACCGAGTCCCTTCCGCATCGACCCGAAATCAACAATCAAAATCCCGGCTACCAAAACCTCAGCTCCAAACCGTTTTCTCAGCAACCACAACGACTCTAATCACAATATATAATAACCGAGATTAACTCTCATAACAACAAATGCTACAACTCCTCAACGTATAATAGAGCAGTAACTGGAGGGCTTTCAGATCGAAATGCTTACTGAACCGAAGGAACGGCTGAATCGAAACAACGGCGGTCTCCGAACCGGTTTGGCGGCAGCCCCAGGAGCCATCCTAGGCAGCAACGGTGATCAGACACCGGCGACTGAAATCAATATGCAGTGATTGTAACGTTTCCGAAAACTCAGGAGAAACGAAACCCAATACTTAAAACCTTACAGGCAGGATTCTCCGGTGACAGCAGAAACAGCCAGAGGCTTCGGCAGCGGTCCCAGAAGTCACGGAACCACTCCCGGCGGCCGGAGTCACAGAGATGCAGCTCCCTTCTCCGGTAGCGACACCTGCGGCGGCATGAATCCCTTTTTGCCGGTGGCGGTTTGGGCTTGCCATCATCAACAGCAGCGAGCTCAGATGGTGGCAGCGGTGTGAGGCGGCGGTGCACGGAACTCCTCCAGTGGCAACGAGGGTCGAGCTTCTTCTCAGTCCGTGGCTCGCAGCTCGCGGTTTCCCTCTCAACGGTGTTCTTCTTCCGTTCGCGCCTCCAACGGCACCGGCAAAAGCCGCTTCTGTGGCAACGGCAAGGAAGCTCGCGACGGTGACAGGCGGCGTCAGACCCGAGCACTGGCGGCGGCACGGCGTGAACCCTCCTCGCGAGGCCTTCCCATCAGTCTCTTCCCTTCTGATTGCAGCTCCGTTCTGGATCTCTCTTCCCTCGGTGTGCAGCAGCGACGGCACAGCGTGGAGCACAACGGCACAGCGCGACGGCGGTGGTGAAGCCCGACGCGCTGGTGCAGTTCTCCTCCCTCCCCTTGTCTTTTCCTCCTTCGGCCAACCGTGCTTTGTGGGTGTGTGTGTGTTGCGTTTCTTCCTCATTTGCAGCGTTACTGCTGCTGGGTGTTGGGGGAGGGTTTCTGGCGGCTATAGGGTTAGAGAGAATGGGTAACCAGATTAGGGTTTAGCTGGGGGGTAATTTGGTAATTTTGATTTTCAAAGATTCTGGGTCTTACATTCTACCCACCTTATAAAAATTTTCGCCCTCGAAAATTGATACAAAATGAAAGAAATTCCATAACAGTTCACCCTTGAACACATTTAAGAAAGAAGCAAAAAAATATCTCAATATAATCATATATACGATTTTCAAATACTTTGATTGTCATAAGCATAAGGATGTAAAGGTAGGAGTGTGATTGCAAAGCAAACGTTACAAGGTAGGCTCAATGCAAAAGATAACATGGGTCAATCATGTGATAGTAGGGCAAGACATCAAAGGCTATAAAACAGGATGGAGTTAAAGCGATGTGCTCAATATCTGCACACTAATCTCATATCAACCTCAAGGTTTCAACTTTCCAACTCCATCAAGCACTTTGCAATCCCATACTCGATCACAAGCCTTACAACTGCAAACCCGTCCGCAAGGAACAAAACACCCACAACTCATAACGTTGCACACCTACCGCTTCAACTTCCATATACACATATCACGTCTTAAAGAACTAACGCATTGCGCTACTACGTCTACAAGTCGCACGTGATATCAAAATAATTCTCGAGTCTACTCAGAAGGATACAAGACTTTAGAAAGGAGAGTCAAATGTCAAGGATAGTACTCAAAGATTTTGGGAGAATGTATCTAGATCCAGATAAACAAGGACTCTCAAGCAATGAAGTTTGCTAGACTCAACTCAATTGACAACTTCAATGATGACCCTTGGATCGAAGAAGTTCAATAGGATCAATAAGAAGAAAATCACTGCATCAGTTTGAACAAATTCAAGCTGAGTCGAAGAAGTATGAGGTTCACAAAAGAGAATATCTCAAACCCAAGGCAAAGCTCACAAAACTCAAGAGCATAATTAAAAATACTTCTGAATACATTGTTCTTAAAAGAATCGAAAACTTGCAGGAAAATCACCTCGCAGTCTAAAAGAAAAGTTAAGCAACAAATATCCTTCAAGAGAGTAACAAAAGCATAAATGTGGCTTTACTTCAATACAATTTCATGTTGAAGTAGATCATGTAGAGTTTTAAAAACAAAATGCACACAAGTTTGGCTAAGAGCTAAAATATTTTCCTCAAATATTTTAGAAGGATAGTTAGGTGCATAACTTAACCAAAAGCAGTTCATAAAAACTCGGAAGTAATCAAATGCTTGTTTAAAATTCTCAAAATTTCATATTCAAACAAGCGTGTATAACATTTATAGCAAGTACGAAAGAGGAAGTTAAACTCTTTTTAGAAAAGAAACTCCGAAGTAAAAATTTGCTTACAATTTGGTAAAGGAAATAAGTGGTGCGTTACAAACAAACCGATTCCCACTAAACAAGGAAGCTTTCCAAAACCTCATTTAAAATAGTGCATGCCACTTTAAAACAACTTTGTCAAAGTTGAACAATGGTTTCCATTACAATCAAGCAGTTGAAAAATAAATTTAGTTTAGAACTGCTTTAAAGAGAATTCAAAACTTCTTTAAAAAGTTCAAAACAAGACTCCAAAAGTGTTCTTGAAATCACCATCTCAGAAGAACATTCAAGAAGTTTAGAATGTACTTAAAAGGAGTCAAGCCATACAAGAAAGGATCTTAAATTAAAGTAGTTCAAACAAGATTCACTAGGCATGAGTCATCAAACAAGATTTCAATTGATCCAAAAGAATACAAAAGTCATAGGAAAAGACAACTCAATCATTAGTAATTTCTCAAGGATAAATCTTTAACTAAAAACTCTTGTAGAGAAAATGAGAGAATAAATAATGCACTAATTTGAAACGAATCAAACTGACTCACATACGGATGAGATTCACAAGAGAGGACAAACCAAGATCAATGGTAATTTCACAAGATGTAAAAGATTAGTTAAAAACAGGGTCACGTATGACATTCATAGAGGTGAAAAGCTTAAGAAGGAACGAGTCCGTTCATAAGAATAAAGCTGAGTCCAACATTTTCAAAAGAACAACAATGGCATAAACCATGTAGTATGCTATATCAAACTCAAATAAAAATGAATTAAGTAAAGTTTATCAAATGAAACCCAACCGGGATAAAAGTGAAAAATTCCCTTTCTTTCCAGAATTTTGAAAAATACCCCAAATACATAATCAAGTGAAGATGTGCATTGGAACCATAGTAAAATTACTAGAAAGTCAAATTGTATTTGAAGTAAATGCGGTTCCGCAAACCAGTAAAAGTACAGGTGAGGTATTAGAAATAAATAGTTGTTAAACTGTATAAGAAATTTTCGAAGTTCCACGTATAGATAAGTGTATATCTAGTCAACAGCAATTTTTATAAAAATCTTAAAATTAGCTGTAATCACTGTCAAATAAGAAGAAAACTGAATCAACAAGTTCTCTAAGAATGAACTCGGAACCCAGAGTTAAAAGTCACGGCACATTAAGACAAGTTCAAGACTATATCAAAGAATACTTGAATCAAGAAGAACTCAAACAGGGGAAGAGAGATGCAACAAGGATTTCAAACAAGCATATGCACTTAAGATCATTCAAGAAGGCATATGAATAGAGGAATAGAGTCGAGAAAATCAAACTACTTTTCAAGAGGATTAGCAAACAAGAACTTCAGGTTAGGGTATAAAAGAACAGATCGACTCGAATAAAATTCAAGACACACAACTGAATAGCCTCGAGAAATAGTTTTTAACGTTCCCAAAGCCCGCGATTCGCTTTACTCAAAACTCGTATAACATCTATGATAACCCATCAGTGCTTTCACGTACATAATTCACTAGTATTAAGCCGGCCAAACTTAATATCAGGAATTATGCAATGCAAGACTAACGGCGTTAATCAATAGATCGTCATGTGCATAAAGCTCTAATTCTCGCCATTTGACAAGACCTATTCCATGACAAACGCTCAGAGCATGCAACTGAAGCATAGTCAGTCCATTCCTCAGGCTCTACAGGAAGAACTGCTCTGATACCATAATGTAACACCCTAACTACCAAAGTTCACACTTCCGGCTGCGCGACTCTGATAGCTCGGATATTACGACGACTCTTATACTATTTAATACTAAAATATGAGCCTGTTTAAAACTTTAAACCGCAATACCGCTCCCAAAAAGTACTTTTGTTCGATAACATACATCCATAGATACCATACAACTTACAGAAACTCATAGAGAGTACATCCATATATATACATACATATATATAAATATTATTACAAACATTAACCAATACAATTCTTATCCCTCTTACAGAATATATCAAGATAAAGGCGAGGGTACAATAAACCATAACTAAAACAATACAGAGTATCTCAACAACAACTAAATAAACCCTTCGTAACTTCTACGCCCATATCCTGAAAGGGGAAAAATGTAGGGGGGGTGAGAACATCATCCTCGAAAGGGTTCTCAGTAGAGGGTTTTTGGGAATTACTGTAATAGGATACATGAAGATAAACCGTACCAGTGATTAATAACCTTTTTATGCCTCTTTTCAAAAACACGGTTTTCAATAAAAGTAAAGTCGAAAATCTTTACTGAAAGAGAAACCATTCAATTCTCAAAACTCAAAAGCCCTTTCAAAAAGCTTTATCTATACTGAACCAAAATAGCCTTTCATATCCTTCCAAACCGGAAACACAAACAAAACCAACCATCGGTCCACCTCATTTCAACCACGGCCCTAGGCCCAAACAATCCAACCATCAACCAATCACTACAATCCAACAGAGTCCCAGTAGCAAACACAAATAGGAAGATGCAAGCACAAGCAAACAGTTATTGCAAGTAGAACAATTAGCAATTAATCACATAGGCAAACCAAGTATAATATGCACACCCAAACAATGTCACATAAATGCATATGATGCATACCTGTCCCTAGTGACTGATGATATCATCTGTCGGTTATATAGCCAACCCGACACGTCCTGGTAGCTAACCATGGACAGAAACACCACTCGCGAAGCAAGCAGGTTTGAGCTACAACTCCATTGCTACTACCCGCTCAACCTAGAGCCAGTGGAACAACCACTACTACGGCTACCACCCAGGCGGGTGTTTAAAAGCTCAACCTGGAGCGAGTGGAATCACCACTACTACCGCTACTACCTAGGCATCACAATCTCTGACCTGGAGCAAGTGGGAGGAACCACAACCCTTGCTACTACCCAGGTATCTCAAGCATATATTCATTCAGTCCCAACCATGGATCAACGTCCATCTTAGCCATCCGGCTTAAATTCATAATTCATAGTCAGCCATACGGCCCATAACTCATTCGGCAATCAGCCATAAATCAATATCATACACAGCCATTCCGGCTCACGGTTCAATCCAGAACCAGCCAATATTCATAATCATACACAGCCATTCTGGCCCATAACAAAACAGCACTTCCACCATCCAACATCATCAAATTCATGAAACCGGCATTTAAGCCATAAATCACTTTTTCTCAAATCCGTAATCATTTACTTCTTTCAAGCCGTTTCCTTTACTTAGGCAAAACCAACTTCAACCCCCATGATAAATTCTAGAACGTTTCAACTGTTCAAAATTGTTTTAGTCTTGCAAGAATTTAGAATTCAAAGAGTACTTAAAACCGCTGTTCAAAATTGTTTTAGTCTTGCAAGAATTCAGAATTCAAAGAGTACTTAAAACCTTTCTCAAAACATTTCAAAATGAAACTTGTCAATAGACATTCAGGTTCTTTCAAAGTCATTGAAACTTCTTTAATTGAAACCCCCAAGTCAAATTCAAAGGCATAAGTGTTTAATAGAGAAAAACATAAACCCGTTTTACCTTTTAAAATAGCCTCAAAGCAAAATTCTCTTTCGAATGACTTGTACCCAAAGACATACTGTTCTTCTTGGAAAATAAGGAGAAATCATGATTCTCTTTTCAATAATTCTTTCAACGCATAACTTCATTGCTTTCTTAATTGTTCTAAGTAAAGGTAATAAAAAAAGCCATAATTTCACAATCCGCAAAATAGATAGGAAAGGCATTAAACTTAAAATTCCCCAATTAACATTTCAAATAAGGACTCGGATTCTATAGAAATTTCGGCAGCACCTCCCCTAAAACTTGGACTTTCGCCACCCGGTTCGGGTCCCAACTAAACCGTTTCTCATTCCTTTTCAACAGCTCAAAACCAGAAATCAATTCAAAAGCAAGCTAAATCCAACAGTCGCCTCAATGGCATACCTCAAGGAAACCATTTCAGAAATCAACTCAATATCAACCGATTTAACTCATTTATAAAGCTTTAAAGAATCGGTTCCGCAATAAATCATTTATCAAAACCAGAGCAATTAAAGCAACCCGGGCTGGATTTCAAGAGCATTCTATCTTTCACATCATCAAAATAATTGACTCAATTCAAACTAATCCTTAATGGATTAAACTCATTTCAAATATTTAAAGAATCAACTTCAAACATTACATTTCACAAGCCACACAACAATTCAGCCAAGCCAACATCCATAATCATTCGAGTCAATCAAATAATACATAAGGCTGATACAATCACTAATTACACCATATCTCACATGAGTATCCATATGTAATAATTTCAATAATAAACTGTAGTTTTTGGAAAGCGCCCCTACCTCAAAACGCAAATTCCATAACTCAAACGCGTCACCGAGTCCCTTCCGCATCGACCCGAAATCAACAATCAAAATCCCGGCTACCAAAACCTCATCTCCAAACCGTTTTCTCAGCAACCACAACGACTCTAATCACAATATATAATAACCGAGATTAACTCTCATAACAACAAATGCTACAACTCCTCAACGTATAATAGAGCAGTAACTGGAGGGCTTTCAGATCGAAATGCTTACCGAACCGAAGGAACGGCTGAATCGAAACAACGGCGGTCTCCGAACCGGTTTGGCGGCAGCCCCAGGAGCCATCCTAGGCAGCAACGGTGATCAGACACCGGCGACTGAAATCAATATGCAGTGATTGTAACGTTTCCGAAAACTCAGGAGAAACGAAACCCAATACTTAAAACCTTACCGGCAGGATTCTCCGGTGACAGCAGAAACAGCCAGAGGCTTCGGCAGCGGTCCCAGAAGTCACGGAACCACTCCCGGCGGCCGGAGTCACAGAGATGCAGCTCCCTTCTCCGGCAGCGACACCTGCGGTGGCATGAATCCCTTTTTGCCGGCGGCAGTTTGGGCTTGCCATCATCAACAGCAGCGAGCTCAGATGGTGGCAGCGGTGTGAGGCGGCGGTGCACGGAACTCCTCCAGTGGCAACGAGGGTCGAGCTTCTTCTCAGTCCGTGGCTCGCAGCTCGCGGTTTCCCTCTCAACGGTGTTCTTCTTCCGTTCGCGCCTCCAACGGCACCAGCAAAAGCCGCTTCTGTGGCAACGGCAAGGAAGCTCGCGACGGTGACAGGCGGCGTCAGACCCCAGCACTGGCGGCGGCACGGCGTGAACCCTCCTCGCGAGGCCTTCCCATCAGTCTCTTCCCTTCTGATTGCAGCTTCGTTCTGGATCTCTCTTCCCTCGGTGTGCAGCAGCGACGGCACAGCGTGGAGCACAACGGCACAGCGCGACGGCGGTGGTGAAGCCCGACGCGCTGGTGCGGTTCTCCTCCCTCCCCTTGTCTTCTCCTCCTTCGGCCAACCGTGCTTTGTGGGTGTGTGTGTGTTGCGTTTCTTCCTCATTTGCAGCGTTACTGCTGCTGGGTGTTGGGGGAGGGTTTCTGGCGACTGTAGGGTTAGAGAGAATGGGTAACCAGATTAGGGTTTAGCTGGGGGGTAATTTGGTAATTTTGACAAAATTAGGGTAATAGGGTTAGTTTTGTAATTTCCAATAAAAATAGGGCCAATATAGTAATTAAAAATAGATTTTAACCCAACAATAATAAAGCATAAAAATACTATTGGCTCATCAATTTACAAATTATTTTCAATAAAATGTTCAAATCAGATAATTAGAAATAATATACTTAATTTCTTCATTTTCCAAAATACCAGTATTAATATTTAAAATATTAATTATTTAATCCAAAACATATAGAAATTCTTATTATTTCACAACTACCAACTTTAAAATTTGAATACAGGAAAATAATCCAATAATTGTAAAATTGGATAATAATCATAACTCATCTCAATTTCAATAAATCAAAACTTGCCTTAATTATCTTTAATAAAATAATTTCTGAAATTAAGGCTATAAATAACTATATGATTTGAGACTTGATCATAAAAAGACTTTTCAAAGATTCTGGGTCTTACATGACCAATCTACTAAAGCAGATAAACCTGAATCAACAACAGTCTCAACCTCCCTCACCCCAACATAGTCAACAACTGGTTCCTCAGAGGGTATGCGGGATATGCGCTGATTATAGTCATTATACTGATGAGTGTCCACAGCTCCAACAAGAGGACAACACCTTGGCAGCCACTCACAATTTCTATGACCGCCCAAATCAAAGCTCCTACCAACAAGGCGACAACTACAACCAAGGTGGGAACTATAACCAGAATTGGCAAGACAACTCCAACCATAGCTGGAGTGATAATTCCAACCATGCTGGAGGGACAACTCTAACAGAGGAGGCAGAGACAACCAGGGAAATCAGAGGTGGAATAATAACAACAACAGACAGCAAAACCAGAACCAGCCTTACAGAGCACCTCACCTAAGGCAAGCCCAAGCACCTCAGAATAACCAACAGCAGGTCCCTCAAATCACTTACCCCTCCTCTTCCAATGACGAGTTGCTTCAGTCCATTGCACAAGGACAAAAGAACATGGAAGGTACACTCAACGGTCTAACATCTGCTATACAAGCTCTCGTCTCTCAGATGGGATCATCCAGCACTTCTAACACTCAACCTGCAAGCTCCAGTGGAATTCCTTCTCAACCCTTACCCAATCTAAAGGGTGGCATCAATGCCATCACCCTAAGGTCCGGAACCACACTGCAAGAGAGGAATCAGGAGGAGCCAAGCCCACAGGAACACGCCCCAGATGCAGACATGGTTGAAGTGGAGGATGTGGAAGAGGAAGATGAAATACAAGACATGGTTGAAGAAGAAGCAGTTCAACCAAGGAATGAAGAACCAAAAGATGCAGAAGTCGTAAGAGATGCTATTCCTATCCCATTTCCACTTTGCAAGGAAATCCAGGAAACAGATGGAACTTGACCCTAAAATAGTAGAAATCTTCAAAAAGGTTGAGGTAACTGTTTCCCTTTTTTATGTTATTCAGCCCTAAATATGCAAAATTTCTAAAGGATCTGTGCATACATAAGGATAAGATTAATGAATTAGAAACTATTCCTTTAGGTAGTTCCATATCTGCTTTAATGGGGGATATACCTGAAAAATGTAGTGACCTAGGACCATGCATAGTTAACTTAACCATTGGGGTGTAATATTTTTTGACTGCATATGTGATTTAGGCGCGTGTGTTAGTATAATGCCTTTGTCCATATATGATGCTTTGAGGATCCCTCCTTTAAAAAGGTCGGCAACTCGTTTTGTGTTAGCAGATAAGAGCATTATTACAGTGGTTAGAATTGCTGAAGATGTATTAGTGAGCATTAAGGGGCTCACATTTCCCATTGACTTTTATATCCTGGAGATGCCCCAAAATGACTCAGGGAAGCCGTTATCAATCTTGCTTGGAAGACCATTCATGAAGACTTCAAAGTTCAAGCTGGATGCCTTTTCAGGAACCTACTCTTTTGAAATAGACGGCCGAGCAGTAAGCTTCAATCTGAATGAAGCCATGAAGCACCCTCCGGAAGATCATTCTGTCTTCTAATGCAACATCATTGATGAGACTGTAGTTGCAGTTCATCAGGAAGAGATAGAAGAGATGCACATGGAGCAAGGTTCAAGTGTGGGGAAACCCACTGAACACAATGAGGACACCTTGCCATTTTCACCAGCTCCAGAAGACCCAGTGCTCGATCAGGAGCAGAAATTGGAATTAAAGCCTCTACCACCCCACCTCAAGTATGCTTACCTTGAGGATGATCAGAAGCTCCCAGTAATCATTGCAAGGGAACTCACTTCCCAACAAGAGGAGCAGTTACTTAGTGTGCTGAGGAGACACAAGAAGGCAATTGGGTGGAGCTTGGCAGACATAGTAGGCATCAACCCTCAAGTTTGTGAGCACAGAATATTTTTAGAAGAGGGAGCAAGGCCTGTTCGTCAACCCCAGAGAAGACTGAATCCCACTATCTTAGAGGTTGTCAAAAAGGAAGTGACCAGACTACTTGAGGCAGATATCATCTACCCTATCTCAGACAGTGAATGGGTAAGCCCAGTACAAGTGGTGCCCAAGAAGTCTGGAGTCACTACAGTGAAGAATAAGCATGGAGAGCTCATAGCAACCAGAGTACAGAATGCCTGGAGGGTCTGCATTGATTACAGGCGCCTCAACCAGGCCACTCGTAAGGATCACTACACCCTGCCATTCATTGATCAAATGCTGGATCGCCTGTCAGGTAAATCACATTATTGCTTTTTAGATGGTTACATAGGCTATTTCCAGATTCATATAGCTCCTGAAGATCAGGAAAAGACTACTTTTACATGTCCTTTTAGGACTTATGCTTATAAGAGAATGCCCTTCGGCTTGTGCAATGCACCAACTACTTTCCAAAGGTGTATGATGAATCTTTTCTCTAATCTTATTAAGAACTGTATGGAGGTTTTTATGGATGATTTTAGCATATACGGTGATTCCTTTAATCTTTGCTTGGATATTCTATCTAGAGTGTTAGACAGGTGTGTTAGTTCAAACCTTGTTTTAAATTTTGAAAAGTGCCATTTTATGGTCAAACAAAGTATTGTACTAGGACATGTTGTCTCTAACACTGGTATTTCTGTAGATCCGGCAAAGGTAAATGTCATTTCTAGTCTGCCTTACCCCTCCTCTGTGAGGGAAGTTCGTTCGTTCCTTGGCCATGCAGGTTTTTACTGGCGGTTCATCAAGGACTTTAGTAAGGTAGCACTGCCCTTATCCAGACTTCTACAGAAAGATATTGAGTTCGAGTTCAGTAAGGATTGTATAGAGGCGTTCGACAAGCTGAAGATCGCCTTAACTCAAGATCCAATTGTGAGAGGACTAGACTGGAGCCAGCCCTTTGAGATTATGTGTGATGCTTCCAACCATGCTGTGGGAGCAGCGCTAGCCCAGCACGCAGGTAAGGATCCTTTCGTAATTGCTTATGCTTCCAAGACATTAGATGCTGCTCAGTCTAATTACACTACTACTGAGAAAGAGCTTTTGGCTATTGTTTTTGCTCTGGATAAATTCCGAGCCTATTTACTTGGTACTAAGGTGGTAGTGTACTCAGACCATGCAGCTCTAAAGTATTTATTAGCCAAAAAGGAGTCCAAACCAAGGCTAATACGATGGATATTGCTACTACAAGAATTTGATTTAGAAATTAAGGATAGGAGTGGTTCTCAGAATTTAGTAGCAGACCACTTGAGTCGCCTTGAGCACATTAAGGATGACTCCACTCCTATCAATGATGCTTTTCCTTTTGACAGCTTGCATGCAATATCTGAAGTAGTTCCTTGGTATGCACCTGTAGCTAATTATCTAGTTAGCCATACTTTTCCTCCAAATTTTACTAAGCACGAGAGGGACAAGCTGAAAAGCGAGTCCAAATATTATATATGGGATGACCCCTATCTATGGAGGTATGGTGCTGACCAGATAATTAGGAGATGTGTGCCTCAATCAGAATTCCAGTCCATTTTAGAGGCCTGCCACTCATCTGAGAGTGGTGGACATTTTGGTCCTCAAAGGACAGCTAGAAAAATCCTAGACTGTGGATTCTAGTGGCCCACTCTTTTTAAAGATTTTACTGCTTTTTGTAAATCTTGTTCCCCGTGCCAAAGGTTTGGTAACATATCCAAGAGGGATGAGATGCCCCAACAAATTATGTTTTTTTGTGAGATTTTTGATGTTTGGGGCATTGACTTCATGGGACCGTTTCCAAACTCAAGCGGTTTTACATACATATTGTTAGCTGTGGATTATGTTTCTAAATGGGTGGAAGCAAATCCTACCCATGCCGATGATGCTAACAATGTTGTCTCTTTTGTTAGAAACCATATTATTTGCCGCTTTGGATCACCACGAGCAATCGTGAGCGATCAAGGTACCCATTTCTGTAACAGGAGACTAAGAACCCTATTGAAGAAGCATGGCGTTATTCACAAAGTAGCCACAGCATACCACCTGCAGATTAATGGACAAGCGGAAGTGTCAAATAGAGAAATAAAGCGTATCTTGGAGAAAATAGTCAAGTCTCATAGGAAGGACTGGAGCGTCAGGCTACAAGACGCGCTTTGGGCATATCAGACTGCATACAAGACATCTATAGGAATGAGTCCCTTTCGCTTGCTTTACGGAAAATCTTGTCACCTCCCAGTAGAGATAGAACACAAAGCATTCTGGGCGGTGAGAGAGATCAACATAGATTATGAGAAAGCCGGAGCTGAACGAAAGTTGCAACTGCAAGAATTAGAGAACCTTCACCTAGAAGCTTATGAAAATTCCAGGCTGTATAAAGAAAAGGTGAAAGCTGTGCATAATAAGAATATCAAGAGAAGAGAGTTTCAACCTGGGGACTTAGTCCTCCTTTACAACTCCAGATTGCGGCTCATGCCAGGCAAGCTGAGATCCAGATGGGACGGTCCCTATCAAGTAGAGAGAGCGGAGCCATACGAAGTCTTTCACTTGAGCCATCCTTCAAGTTCTGAACTTATAAAGGTAAATGGACATCGCTTAAAGTTATTTCATCACGAAAAGATGGCGAAAAGCCAGGAGCTAGAGATCTTCCTCTTGGAAGATCCACCCACAGTAGAAGACTGAGCTAGTGGAGCGTCCAACTTAAGGACTGACATGGCGGAAATTGGCTAATTAAGAATTGTTATAAGATATGCGTTGCAAGTATAGTTCTTAACCGACCAGAAATCTGCTTATCAATTTAAAAAGGGTTGTCACAAAATTAAAATTAAAATACTGGGAGTATGAATCCCAGGTCGTCTCCCAACGAGTTGCAGAAAGGTGTGCTATTTTATTAATCAGATGTTTTCAAAAAGAGTTTGAGTTGAATAAACAGGAAATTAACTTAGAGAAATTAAGTAATTTAAATAAAAGCCTTGACTGGGAGTAGATTAGTTGGAAGCCCTATTCTTGTTGCAGTACTCTCAAGATTAATTGATGATTGAAGGTTGTTCTGTTCAGTTATCCCTTACTAGGTAAGGGAAAGTCAAACAAGTTGGAATGCTGTTTCTATTCACAAGTCCCAATCCGCTTACTTGGAAGGACTGGCGTTAGCGACTAGAGAGCAATCCAACAATAAACCTAATTACAATTTCTCTTTTGAGCATTCCAACTCAAGGGTTCCTTTCAATCAACTCCCCATCAAGTTAGGGAACTACTCGCTCATTGTGAATGTGGAATTCATAACATAGAAAAGAAAATTAAAGAAAGACATGATAAATAAAACTCAAAGGAATCAATTAAAAATAAAAGTAACTCTTGTATTAATAAATTCTAAAATAATCCAATACTAAAATTGAGTAAAATAAAGGACATCGAAGAGTAAAGCCAAGTAAAGAAAACGAACTAGAATGACGAAGTCTTGATGAGGTAATAACTCTTCTCAATATCCCAATGCAAAGAACAATAGAAATTAAAATCCTAAGAACTATGAATATGTAGAGAGAAAACCTAGAAGAGGAGTAAAACTATATCTAAAAACTAAAAACTGTGTAGAATGAATGTTGTTCTAGGTCTCTGCATGTTCCCTGGCTCTAGTCTGCTTTTCTGGGCCAAAAACTGGGTCAAAACATAGCCCAAAATTGCCCCCAGCGATTCTGCAGATTATGCAGATCGCGCACGTCACGCGATCGCGTCATTCATGCGGACGCGTCATTCGGCGTTCTGCTTTGCCATGCGGGCGCGTCGTCCACGCCTCCGCGTCACTTGTGCTGTTCCAATCCGCACGGTTGCGTGAGCCATGCGGCCGCGTCACTGCGATTTCCTCTCTTTCGCGCGGTCGCATGAGCCATGTGGCCGCGTCACTTCTCGCTGGTCATCTCCTCAATTTCTTGTGTTCCTTCCATTTTTGCAAGCTTTGATGAATGGATTTTTTGATGGTTTAGAATTTCACAAATGAATTCTCGTTGCAAGTATAGTTCATGGTGAATTAAATTTAGCTATTTTGAGTCCTAAAAAGCATGTTTTCACATTCAAGCACAA
This sequence comes from Arachis ipaensis, assembly GCF_000816755.2. NCBI lineage: Eukaryota > Viridiplantae > Streptophyta > Magnoliopsida > Fabales > Fabaceae > Arachis > Arachis ipaensis. The sequence continues at coordinate 103,732,859 of NC_029793.2, forward strand.
TTAAAGGAGAATATACAAAACCATGCTATTTCTTGAATAAATATGGGTAAAAGGTGATAAAATCCCTAAAAATCAATACAAAACAAACCGTCAAAATGGGGTTTGTCAACCTCCCCACACTTAAACCAAGCATGTCCTCATGCTTAAACCAAGAATGAAGTAAGGGTATGGCATTTATTCAATGGAAACTAACTAAATGCAATCTACCTATATGCAACTGTCTAAATGAATGCAAGTGCTTGGTCAAAATAAATCAATTCCCAAGAAACATATATGCACAAGGGCTAAGGACTAGCAAGTCTAATCCACAATTGAATTGAGTTATTAAATATTTTCACAAATTTGCATGAAAATTATGATCATAGGTGAAAACATGTAATTGAGCATCAAACCCTCACCGGTAGTGTTTGCACTCTATTCACTCAAGTGTTTAGGTATTAGGTGTGTGAATTCTAAATTGCGCGGTTTAGAATACACATTAGCATAAAAGCTATGTCACAAAAGAAGCATGCACTTTACTTATCCTAGTGTGCTTGAGATGCTTTAAGTAAGCTTGTAAGGTAAGACAAGCATTAGAGAAGCATGAAAGCATTCAAGTCAAACATATGGATGGATATAATCATGAAATACAATGCATTAAGGTAAATGCTTAATATGATTAGGATCATATGGCTCTTGGATTGATGGACATGAATATTCTTCCATGGGAGGTTGTGGTGGAAAGTGGTATTCATCTTGTGGTTGAAAATTTTCATATATTGGAGGTGGTTCATCTTGGTAATAATGTGGAGGAGGTGGCTCTTGAAAATATTGATGTTGGAATTGTGATGGCTCTATATGTGGTTCATATGGCTCATATGGTTGTTGGTAGGATGGATATAGATTAGGGTCATATGAAGGTGGTTGGTAAGAAGGGGCTTGTGAGTATGGTTGAGAGTTATGTTGAGGATATACTTCATAGGCATATGGTGGTGGTTCTTGAAAGTCACAAGGTGAGTCACCATAACCATTGGATTGATATGCATCATAGAATGGCTCTTCTTCATAGTGCATTGGTGGGGGTTGTTGCCATGAAGATTGATCATATGCATATGGCTCCTCCCACCTTTGGTCATCCCATTCTTAATACACATCTTCATTATAGTCCTCATCCCCTACAACATGTTGATAACCAAACTCATAGCCACGGTGAGAATTCATGATAGCAAGAAGAAAATGAAAACAAAATCAAATAAGAAGCAAGAAAATTAAATCCTAAAACTAGCAAGAGCTAACAAAAGCAAACATATTCACACTATTCACATATATACAATAACCAATAACATAACACCATTGCAATTCCCCGGCAACGGCACCATTTTGATGAACAGATCTTTGACGGTTTAGAAATTCACTAATAAAATCTCGTTGTAAAGTATAGTTTCTAAACCAAGCAATAATCCTTTCATACAAAAAGTTGTTTGTCACTAGTACAAACCCCTAAAATTTATAAACCGAAGTATTGGACCTCGGGTCGTTCTCCCTAGGAATTACAATAAAGTGTCTTATTATTGGTTATGAGTTATTTTGGGGTTTTGGATAAGAAGCATGAAAAGTAAATGGTAATGAAAATAAACTAACAACTATAAAAGGCTCTTGGCAAGGTGTGAGAACTAGAAGTCCTATCCTAGTTATCCTTCTCAATTGTGATGAGAATTGTTCATTGCTACCACTTAGTTAACCCTTACTAATTAAAGGAAAGTCAAGTGGATGAATTGACTTGAGCCACAAGTCCTAGCCAACTCCCAAGGAAAGACTAGCTTTAGTGCACCCCAAACCAATTAGCAATCTCTCCAATTATCAATCAACAAAGGAATTAGAT
>NC_029793.2:103734726-103764464 GCF_000816755.2 Arachis ipaensis
ATTGCTACCACTTAGTTAACCTCTAATAATGGAGGAAAGTCAAGTGGATGAATCAACTTGATTCCATAAGTCCTAGCCAACTCCCAAGGGAAAGACTAGCTCTAGTGGTATCTAAATCAATTAGCAACTTCTAATTATCAATCAACAAAGACATTAGATAACTCAAGCGTCACTAATTACTCTACCATAGCCAAGAGGAACAAAATCTATACTAAAATCCAACCAAGCATTTCATCAAACACTTGGAAGGCATAAAAGAAAAGCAAAGTAAATTGATAACAAAAATAGAATCTAACAACAATTATGGCAATGAATTAACAACAAAAATCAAAAGGAACACAATTATTATGAATTACCTCTAATTGAATTGAAAGAAAATAGAAGGAGCAAAAGTAGATCTACAACAAAATATAAGAACAACATAAAGGAAATTACAACTAAAGAATAGAAGAAGAATCAATGTAACAACAAAGAATTGAAAGGTAGAAGTAGAAGAAAGCAAAGATTAAAACCTAGATCTAAGAACTAAACCTAATCCTAATCCTAATTCTAGAGAGAAGAGAGAGCTTCTCTCTCTAGAAACTAACTCTCACTACTAAACTAAGCTAAAACTATGACTAATGATGACAAGTATGTAAAGTATGAAAAGTATCTTCATTCCCACTTCAATCCTTGGCTTAAATAGCATCAGAAATGAGTTGGATTGGGCCCACAAGGCTTTAGAATTCGCTGGCCACGTTTTGTTTTAAGTGAACCAGGTGGCAACAACGGCGCGTGCGCGTACTATGCGCGTACGCGTCACCATGCACGGTTCAACCATAGCAAATATTATATCGTTTCGAAGCCCCGGATGTTAGCTTTCCAACCCAACTGGAACCGCATCATTTGGACCTCTGTAGCTCAAGTTATGGCCGATTAAGTGCGAAGAGGTCGGCTTGACAGCTTTCCGGTTCTTCCATTTCTTCATGAGTTCTCCAACTTTTCATGCTTTCTTTCTTCATTCCCTTGATCCAATCTTTGCCTCCTAAACCTTAAATCACTTAACAAACATATCAAGGCATCTAATAGAATCAAGGTGAATTAAATTTAGCTATTTTGAGTCCTAAAAAGCATGTTTTCACATTCAAGCACAATTAAAGGAGAATATACAAAACCATGCTATTTCTTGAATAAATATGGGTAAAAGGTGATAAAATCCCCAAAAATCAATACAAAACAAACCGTCAAATTGGGGTTTGTCAAGCTTCCTTTCCAATCTCCAACTCATTCATGCCCTATAAAGCCTGAAACACTTAACACACAGATCACAGCATCGAATGGAATAAAGGAGAATTAAAATACGTAATTAAAAGTCTCTAGGAAGCAAGTTTTCAGTCATAAAGCATCTTTAGGAAGGAAATATAAATGCATGCTTATTTAATGAATAAGTGGGTAGAGATCATGATAAAACCACACAATTAAACACAATATAAACCATAAAATAGTGGTTTATCAACCTCCCCACACTCAAACATTAGCATGTCCTCATGCTTAGTTGAAGGAGATAAAATGAATGAGTAGGAACATGTAAAACTCATGCAATGCAATGCAACCTATATATATGAATGCAACTATATGATTCTTGTCCACTTGATCAATAGTAAATAAGCTCTTCAAAACAATTACAAATCAAATTCTACTAATTCAATTCTTATACAGCAAGAACAGATAAAAATGCAAGAAGATAGCTCATGAAAGCAGGGAACATAGAATTTCAAGCATTGAACCCTCACTAATGATGTATGTATACTCTAGTCTCTCTTAGTGTATAGGGTAATTACTCTATTCTTCTCTAATCATGCTTTCTAATTTTTGTTCTTCTCCTAACCAATCAACAACCATTAATATACCAATGCAAACATCATGAGGTCTTTTCAAGGTTGTAATGGGGCCAAGGTAAGGGTAAGGATACATATATGGCTAAGTAAGCTTATAAATTGAATCTTTAATTAACCCAAGCTTTCACCTAACCTCTATATATATTCTATATAACTTCAGAATGCACACCTAGCTACCCAGAAATTCCTTTCACATTCCATACTCATGTATCAACTTTTTATTTTAATTTTATCATACATGCAATGATCTTTTAATTCTTAACTTAGCATTGGGGTAATTTTGTCCCCTTATTTATTTATTGAAATTTTTTTTAAATAAACATAAAAAATAAACATAGCTTATCAATGCACATAGATTTTGAATTCTTATAAGTTCACATGAGTAGGTATCCAAATTCCCATTATATTATCATGACACATTCCCTTATTATCTTTTGTTCTCACAATTTCCCATACTTAAATAACACACACAATTCTATCTTAAGCTAACCAAAGATTCAATTTGGGATATATAATTGTTTTTCCGCTTAAGGCTAGTAATGTGGTAAAATATAGAACTAATGGGATTTAAAGGCTCAAAGTGGCTAACAAAAGTAATTGAAAGGGTAGGATTAATTTGGATAAGTGGGCTAAACTAATAATGGTCTCAATCATATGCAAACATATAAATATAATAAACATTGGACATATAGGATGGAACAAAATATAGATCACAATCATAGAGAAGTAATCACACAAGAATAAAATAATTATGATTAAATAATGTAACCATGCATAAAGGCTCAAATCTCACAGGTTGTGTGTTCTTTAGCTCAAAAATTATGTTCCAAATACAACTTCAAGCAAATTTAACATAGAAGTTTTGATTAAAATTAGTGAAATTTTGTTCCAAAGATAGGGTCTTAGAAGAAACTTATTGTCTTTTCAATCAAGTAGAACATGCATGCAACTAATCTATTACTATGCAATTTATCCTATTCTATAAAAGAAAAACAAACTAAATATCCTAATTTATTGGTGTTTAGGGAAGAGAAATTACCTCTGGAAGTCAGGTACTGACCGACCTCCCCACACTCAAGGCTTTGCACCGTCCTCGGTGCCGTCTGTCAGGAACAGGGGTGGGCTGGTAGCAGTATCTCCACAATCGGGACCATTATAGCTCCCGGTGCTGGTAAAAAAAGTGGAGTCTGGGGTGTCTGAGTCCTTGAATTTTCCCTTAAGTAGCTCCTTGAGGTGTTTGAATCGGCGCTCGTTACGGCGCTCCCTTAGTTTCGCTTTCTGTTCTTGCCGATCCAACCTTTCAAGTATCTGATAGAGCAGTTGAGTTGTTGTAGGTGCTTGTGGTGTGGAAGGAGGAATGTCTGCAGCCGGTTCAATAGGCTGGCTTGTAGTGGCTGCTAAAAGTATGATGTATTTCCCATTAGGGACATATTGATCATCCCGTGGAAGCATGGCTTTGGTGTCCCCAGCTCTGAAGGAGACTCCGGCTGCTGAGACAAGATCTGAGACCAAGGCGGGATAGGGAACATCTGCCAGGATAGGGAATATCTGCTCACAGTAGCGGTTGAGAAATCGCGCAGTGTCCTTTGCTGGGAAGGCTCTTTCTTTATCATTATCCTTTATAATCCTCTTAGTTCTTTTTGTTGAGGGTTTAACCGCAGTTGAAGAGGGCTCTGCCACTAGTGCTCTCTTTGTTCCTCTTCTTGCTGTTGATTTGGGAGTAGCTTTCTCTTTGCCCTTCTTGGTAGCCATTCTGAAAAAGGGAAGAGAAAGTAAATTAAATTCAAAGAGATAGAGCAAGGGAGAGAATGGAGGAGGGTGGTGATGAATGCACAGTAAAAGGTAAATGATGTTAACACATGGTCATGACTACATGTGAAAAGTCATCAATGGAAAATAGTTAGTGCATATGATGACAAGTGAATGCAAGGTTTTTATTGGCATGCTGGCAAAGGCATGAGTAGCATAGATCAAGCATCACTCGTAACAAACCATCACGTTTGTATTGACAATTAATTTTCAATTAATACAATAGTAAAGGGAATTTGTGAAAGGCGAGCATTGAATAGTAGAGTAACGTAGAAAAGTGCATAATGTCATATGGGCTTTTTCACAAACACATAGCATGCATGATAATTAGGGTATAGAAAGTATTAAATTGAACATGCAAGCAACCCTTTAAAAATTAATATATAATTGCCAAACAAATTTAGAACAATCTACAAGCATATAATGAGAAAAAATGACTCAAATAAATTTCTAACACCAAGTAAAAAGGAAAAATAAAGAAAAAAAAATATGAATAATGAAAGTAAAAAGAAAAGAAAAGAAGATAACATATAAAAATAAGAAGAAAAATAGAAAAGTAAGGAGAGAAGAAGAAAAGAAAACCTTGTTAATGGGGGTGAGAGAGAGAGTAGAAAGTGAGAAAGAAGGAAGAAGGTAGAAAGAAGAAAGAAGGAATAAAGAGGGAAAAGAGAAAAAAGGATTTGGGGAGAAAAAGACAAGATAGTTGGTAAATTAGGGAAGCTGTGCGGCGCAAGCGACGCGGTCGCGTGAGGCACGCGGTCGCGCGACTTGCGCTGATACTGATTGACGCGGTCGCGTGACCCGTTTTATGCCACTAGCGCGGGGGCAGCCTTGCACTCGCACAACTCTCTGTTCAAAACCATTAATTGCCAAATATTGGGTGACGCGATCGCGTGGGGCATGCGATCGCGTGAGTGGTCTTGTGAAGGATATGACGCAGTCGCGTCAGTCACGCGGCCGCGTGGGAAGGATTGTGCGTTCAGCACCAATCTAGCACAACTTTCGGTCGTGCACCCTTTTTACGTCGAATTCCAGGGCACGCGGCCGCGTGGGTGACGCGGTCACGTGGGAGGCCAATATTCCCTAGTGACGCGGATGCGTCAGCGACGCGGTCGCGTGGGGCGAATTGTGCCATTGGCACGCCTCCAGCCACACTCCTACGTGACTCTCTGTTCGTTTATTATTTTCACCCATCTCCTTGCGACGCGGATGCGTCAATGATGCGGTCGCGTCGCGTGAAAATTTTTTTTTTATATAAAAGTATGTAAATACAGATGCACGAAATGTACTAATAAAGAGAAGAGTTATTGAATAGGAAAATTAAAAATAAAGAAAAGAACGATCATACCATGGTGGGTTGTCTCCCACCTAGCACTTTGCTTTAACGTTCGTAAGTTGGACGCTCCACTAGCTCAGTTTTCGGCTATGTGGGAATCTTCCAATAGGAAGATCTCGAGCTCCTTATTTTTCTTCAGCTGCTCATCATGGTACAGCTTTAAACGATGTCCATTGACTTTGATAAGTTCAGAGCTTGAAGGATGGCTTAGGTGATAAACTCCGTACGGTTCGGCCTTCTCTACTCTGTATGGACCTTCCCATCTTGATCTCAACTTGCCTGGCATGAGCCTCAGTCGAGATTTGTAAAGGAGGACTAAATCCCCAGGTTGGAACTCTTTTCTCTTGATGTGCTGATCATGTATAGCCTTCATCTTCTCCTTGTATAGTCTTGAGTTCTCATAAGCTTCTAGGCGAAGGCTTTCCAGTTCTTGCAGTTGCAATTTCCTTTTAGCTCCGGCTTCCTCAATTCCCATGTTGCACTCCTTTACTGTCCAAAAGGCTTTGTGCTCTACTTCAACAGGGAGATGACAAGCCTTTCCATAGACTAAGTGGAAAGGACTCATCCCAATGGGCGTCTTGTATGCGGTTCTGTACGCCCAAAGTGCATCTCGTAGCCTGGTGCTCCAGTCTCTTCTATGAGGTTTGACTATCTTCTGCAAGATACACTTTATCTCTCTGTTTGACACCTCGGCTTGCCCATTAGTCTGAGGATGGTATGCTGTTGCAACCTTATGAATGATTCCATGCTTCTTCATTAATCCTGTTAGTCTCTTGTTACAAAAATGGGTGCCTTGATCGCTCACGATTGCTCGTGGTGATCCAAAGTGACAAATAATGTAGTTTCTCACAAAGGAAACAACAGTGTTAGCATCATCAGTGCGGGTAGGAATTGCTTCCACCCATTTGGAAACGTAATCCATAGCTAACAATATATAAAAATAACCATTAGAATTTGAAAATGGACCCATGAAGTCAATGCCCCAGACGTCAAAAATTTCATAGAAAAGCATAATTTGTTGAGACATCTCATCCCTCCTGGATATATTACCAAATTTTTGGCATGGGAAACAAGATTTACAAAATTCAGCAGCGTCTCTAAAACGTGTAGGCCACCAGAATCCATAGTCTAAGATTTTTCTAGCTGTTCTTTGAGGGCCAAAATGTCCTCCACTTTCAGATGAGTGACAGGCCTCTAAGATGGACTGGAATTCTGATTGAGGCACACACCGTCTAATTACCTGGTCAGCGCCACATCTCCATAAATATGGGTCATTGATAAACCACTATTTTATGGTTTATCTTGTGCTTAATTGAGTGGATTTTATCAACTCTTTACCCACTTATTCATACTATTTGCATGGTTTTACATTTGCCTTCCTAATTATGTGCTTTGATTGAAAACATGCTTCTTTGATCTTATATTTGCTTATTATTAATCCTCTCTTATTACCATTAGATGCATTGATATGTGTGTTAAGTGATTTCAGAGATTACAGGGCAGGAATGGCTCAGAGGAGGGAAAGGAAGCATGCAAAAGTGGAAGGAATACAAGAAGTTGGAGAAACTGTTAAGCTGTCCAGCCTGACCTCTTTGCACTTAAACGTCTATAACTTTAGCTACAGAGGTCCAAACGACGCGGTTCTAGTTGCGTTGGAAAGCTAACGTCCGGGGCTTCGATTTGATATATAATATGCCATAGTTGCCCTGATGCTAGGTGACGCGACCGCGTGACCCATGCGGCCGCGTCGCAGTGACGAAAATCAGCGTGTTTGAATTCGCAACCAGCGAATTCTGGGCTGTTTCTGACCCAGTTTGCGGCCCATAAAACACAGATTAGAGGCTATAAAGTGGGAGGTTTAGAGACTATATCTACAACGCGACTGTTTTTATGAACTTCTTTACTGGCAAAAATCCTAACGTCAGTCATCCCATATATAATATCTAGACTCGCTTTTCAGCTTGTCTCTTTGATGCTTAGAAAAGTTTGGAGGAAAGGTGCGGCTAACTAGATAATTAGCTACAGGTGCATACCAAGGGACTATCTCAGATACTGCTTGCAGGTTATCAAATGAGAAATTATCAGCTATAGGAGTGGGGTCATCTGTAATGTGCTCAAGGCGACTCAAGTGGTCTGCCACTAAATTCTGGTTACCACTCCTATCCTTAATTTCTAAATCAAATTCTTGTAATAGCAGTATCCAGCGTATAAGCCTTGGTTTGGACTCTTTTTTAGCTAATAGATACTTTAGAGCTGCGTGGTCTGAGTACTCTACTACCTTCGTACCAAGTAAATAGGCTCTGAATTTATCCAGAGCAAAAACAATAGCAAGAAGCTCTTTCTCAGTAGTAGTGTAATTGGACTGTGCGGCATCTAGAGTTTTAGACGCATAAGCAATAACAAAAGGATCCTTACCTTCACGCTGAGCCAGTGCTGCTCCTACTGCATGTCGGTTTAGAAACTATATCTACAACGCGACTGTTTTTATGAACTTCTTTACTGGCAAAAATCCTAACGTCAAAATGGCACCGTTGCCGGAGAATTGCAAACGTGTGCCTTATTATTGGTTATTGTAAATATTTTATTTTTGCTTGTTTATTTATTTTTATTTTTGCTTTTTCTTAAGTTAAGAGGTTATTGGTTTTTATTTTAAAATTTTTATTTTATCTTATCTTATTTCAAAAATCAATTTTCAAAATTCAAATTTAAAAATTTTCAATTTTCAAATTTCAAAAATTCAAAATTCAAAAATTTAAAATTCAAAATTTCAAAATTTAATTTTCAAATTCAAAATTTAAATAACCTTTTAATTTAAATTTGTTTTTATTTTTCATTTTTAATTTTTATTTGCTACTATGAACTCTCACCCCTTTAGCTATGAGTCTGGTTATAATTATGTTGCAGGAAGAGGAAATTACAAGGAGAACAGGCATCAAGGTTGGAACAATCAAAGATGGGAGGAGCCACAAGGATTTGATCAACCCTCATGGCAACAACCACCTCCAATGGACTATCAACAACCACCACCATATGCCTATAAACCCTCTCCTCAATACAGCTTTGAACCACCATACTCATAAGCCACCTACAACCATTCACCTCCATATGACCCTAACCCGTATCCACTATACCAACCACCCTATGAACCAAATGAACCCTCCTATCCACCCGAAACCTCCATGGAGAAAGCACTTGCTGATCTAAACTCTACTATACAAGCTCTCGTCGCCCAAATCAGACCACCAAATACCTTCAACAATCAACCCTCAAGCTCTAGTGCACTTCCTTTTCAATCACAGAATGATCTCTCCATCCCATCACCACCATCCATGGAAGAGCACCCACATCCATCAATCCAAAAGCAACATGATCCTAATGATGCTATTGACATGGAACAAAAGAGAAGGGATCATCTTCGCGAATCCATACTTCATAAAGAGCTAGAGGAGGCCCTACGGGTAAAGGTAGGAGAGACCCTTAAAGATGAAAGAGTAGTTGAAAGGAGTTGTCATGGAGAGAAAATCATCAAGGATGAGTACGATTTTATATTAAAATTACTGGACAAAGCAATAATTATTGAAGAGGAAAAAGTGGTCGAAGATTTAGGAGATGCAGAACCTCCATGGGAAGGTCAAGTTATCAAGTCTCCTTCAAAGACATTTGAAATTGATGTTGAGGAGGGTGTACAACCTCTAAGGCATATCATGGCTAAAGACTTTGAAGAGGTTGATCAAGGGATGGAGATTAAAGAAGAAGAAGAAGCTTGCAAAGAGGTGGAAGTTGTCAAAGAGCACAAGGGAGTGGAGCTTGGAATCACCTTGCCAAAGTTATTGGAGACCCCTCCCCCTAAGTTGCCATCGCCCTTCACAACATTCAAGTGGGTAAAATTCATACCCCTTAGCTCTCTAATCCCACTTGAATATGGGCTACTGGAGACGGATGGTCAACTTAGAGCTCTTTGTGGCATTAAGAGTAAGAGGAAGATGGTCAGTGGTAAGAATTGTCCTGCAAGGTTCATTATGGTTGGAAGCTTTAAGTTTAAACGCAAAGGTTGGTATAAAGCTCAACTGAATGGGTCTAGGAAGCTGTTTGGATGTCTCAGTGAGAATTCCGACTGTTCACCACCCACGTGGAAAAATGATGATCAACAAGAAGATGGGTGCAAAGGCAAGGTCTGGGACCCCGAAATTCAATCTAGAAATCAGCACTCTTGGGGCCTTGTCACTTGCTTTAACTTACTTGAAGGCTTTCTGTGCCTAGTTTGGGATCCCGGAGGATACTGGAATTACAAACATTGGTGGAGATTCCTGGATGAATACAAGCATAAGCCACCATAACAGGGAGCTCACCAAATGTCCAACTTAAGGACTCTAACTAAAAGTGCTAGGTGGGAGACAACCCACCATGGTATAATCGTTCCTTTTTCATTTTTTTTATTTAGTTTTATTTGTTTTCTAGTTTTATTTTATTTTATTTTATTATATTGAACCTGGAGTTTTGCATCAAATTCATATTAACACTGCATTCTTCATTTTTCAGATTATAAAAAAAAAGGGGATTTTTCGCACGCGACGCGACAGCGTCGCTGACGCGTCCGCGTTGTGTGTGCGTTGGGAAGAAAAGAATTGAACAGAGAGTCATGCGAAAGCGTGGCTGGAGGCGCGCTAATGGCACAAATTGATCCACGCGATCGCGTCACCCACGCGACCACGTGGCTCTGAGAAGTCGACGTAAATGGGTGCATGGCAGAAAGTTGAGCTGGAGTTGGGCTGGACTCGTGCTGGAAGCCCAAGCCCTCCCACGCGAACGCGTGCCCCACGCGTTCGCGTCATTTTCAAAAGATGGCCACCCACGCGACCGCATCACCCAGATTTTTGGCAAAAAGAGTTTTGAACAGAGAGTTGCGCGACCGCAAGGCTGCACTTGCGCCAATCGCACAAAACAGGCCACGCGATCGCGTGACCCACGCGTCCGCGTCACCTGACCTTATCGCGCACCACGCGACCGCGTCACTCACGCGTCCGCGTCACAAGCGGCCCACAGAATATCCAGATCATCCAATTTTCTTATCTTTTCTTCTCTAATCTTTATTTTTCTTATCTTTTCTTATTTCTTTCTTCTTCCTTTCTTATTTTCTTTCACCTCCATTCTATTTTATTTGCATATTTCATTCATTGCATCTTAATTTTGTGCATATTTTTATTTTCTTTTCTAAATTAATTATTTTTTCTTTGGTGTTAAAATTTTCATATTTAACTGTTGCATCTTCCCTTGAATTATTTTTGGGTGCTTAGTAACTTGTTTTATTCTGGATAGGTTATATTATTTATATCAATGCCAATCTTTTATACCTGTATTACTTTTTGCATTGACATGAATTTACATTACCTCTCCTTACCCACACTCTCTTCCCTATTGTTGCAAATTTTTTGCACTCTTGAATTGCCATGTGCTTTTATTTGTTTTCTCACGTACATGTTGAAGCTTCCATGTAAATGAGATCTTTATCATTTGGCATTAACCCAACCATACTTCATTTATTTTCTTATCTCTATTATTGGGTTACCTTTCTTCCCTTTTTCTTTCAGGATGGCCACCAGGAAGAGAACCGGAAGACGCTTAAAAAGGGGAGACAAACAAGTCCATCTGCACAATCCTTGAAGAAAAGCATCAGTTGGAACAGCCCGTCCACTTGTACATCTTAGCATGCACCGAGGACGGTGCAACCTTTAAATGTGGGGAGGTCGATACCGATCTCCGTGGGTTAGTACTTTCTTTTCAACACCAATAATCTTATTTTCTTTATTTGTTCATTGTTGCATCTGCATATTTGATTGCATATTTATTTGATTTTGTGCATTTAGTTATTACTTGGTTAAAATAATAAATCTCTTTTTAAGATCCTATTTTTGAAAAAATTTCACTAATTTAAATAAAAAAAATTTTTTTCACTAATTCAAATAAAAAAATTTTAAAAATTTTTATGTGTTAAACTTGTTTGAAGTTGTATTTGGAACATGGTTTTTGAGTCAAAGAACACACAACCTGTGAGATTTTGAGCTTATTTACATGGTTACATTATTTAACCATAAATATTTTATTCTTGTGTGTTTACTTCTCTATGATTGCAATCTTAGCTTTGTTCCATTCTATATGTCCAATATTTAGTGTATTTACATGCTTGCATATGATTGAGGCCATTATTTGATTTTAGCTCACTTATCCCAAATAAGCCTACCCTTTAAATCACCCTTGTCAGCCACTTTGAGCCTTTTTAATCTCCATCTGTTCTGTATTTTACCACATCACTAGCCTTAAAACAGAAAAACAATTAAATATCCCAATTGAATCTTTGGTTAGCTTAAGATAGGGATTGTGTAACAATTAAGTGTGGGAAAACTGTGGGAACATGGGTTAATAAGGGAATGTATCATATTTCTAATTTATTTGAATATTGGAAATTTGGGAACCTACTCATGAAAAATCAAAATAGAAAAATAATGAAAAATCCATGTGCATTGATAAGTTATGTTTGCTTTTATGATTCAAAGAAAAAGGAAAAAAAAAGAAAAAAAAGAAAGAAAGAAAAGAAAAAGAAAAAGAAAAAGAAAAAAATATTCAATAAATAAGCAAATAAATAAGGGGACAAAATTACCCCAATGTTAAGTTAATGAAAAATCAATGCACATGTGATAAAAACTAAAGAGAATTTGGTACATGAGTATGGGAATTATACAAAAGTGAGAATTATGGGTAGCTAGGTATGATTTTAAAGTTATATAGAGTATATCTATATTAGGTGAGAGTTTAGGTTAATTAAAGATTCATATCATACCTCACTTAACCATATATATATCCTCACCTTTACCTTAGCCCCATTACAACCTTGAAAAGACCTCATGATGTTTGCATTGGTACATTAAATAATGTTGATTGGTTAGGTGAAGAACAAAGTTTAGAAAGCATGATTAGGGAAGAGTAGAGTGATTGACCCTAGACACTTGAGAGTTAGAGTGATATACACTACCAGTAAGGGTTCAGTGCTTAATTCTATGTTCCCTGCTTTCATGAGCTATCTTCCTACAAGTTTACTGGCTTTTTATTGTACGATTTGAATTAGTGGAAATTGGTTTGTATTTGTCTTGGAGAATTTGATTTACTTCTAACCAAGTAGGTAGAAACATTTTTTGCATGTAGTTACATTCATAGGTTGCATTTCATACATTCTATCATTTCTCTCCATCTTTATAGCTTCTCTTGAGCTTAGCATGAGGACATGCTAATGTTTAAGTGTGGGGAGGTTGATAAACCACTATTTTATGGTTTATCTTGTGCTTAATTGAGTGGATTTTATCAACTCTTTACCCACTTATTCATACTATTTGCATGGTTTTACATTTGCCTTCCTAATTATGTGCTTTGATTGAAAACATGCTTCTTTGATCCAATATTTGCTTATTATTAATCCTCTCTTATTACTATTAGATGCCTTGATATGTGTGTTAAGTGATTTCAGAGATTACAGGGCAGGAATGGCTCAGAGGAGGGAAAGGAAGCATGCAAAAGTGGAAGGAATACAAGAAGTTGGAGAAACTGCTAAGCTGTCCAACTTGACCTCTTCGCACTTAAACGTCTATAACTTTAGCTACAGAGGTCCAAAGGACGCGGTTCTAGTTGCGTTGGAAAGCTAACGTCCGAGGCTTTGATTTGATATATAATATACCATAGTTGCCCTGACGCTAGGCGACGCGACTACGTGACCCATGCGGCCGCGTCGCAGTGACCCAGTTTGCGGCCCATAAAACACAGATTAGAGGCTATAAAGTGGGGGTTATCAATTTCAAAGGAGTTTGTTACTTGTGACAACCAAAACGTTTGTACGAAGGGATTTCTGTCGGTTTAGAGACTATATCTACAACGCGACTGTTTTTATGAACTTCTTTACTGGCAAAAATCCTAACGTCAGTCATCCCATATATAATATTTAGACTCACTTTTCAGCTTGTCTCTTTGATGCTTAGAAAAGTTTGGAGAAAAGGTGTGGCTAACTAGATAATTAGCTACAGGTGCATACCAAGGGACTACCTCAGATACTGCTTGCAGGTTATCAAATGGGAAATTATCAGCTATAGGAGTGGGGTCATCTGTAATGTGCTCAAGGCGACTCAAGTGGTCTGCCACTAAATTCTGGTTACCACTCCTATCCTTAATTTCTAAATCAAATTCTTGTAATAGCAGTATCCAGCGTATAAGCCTTGGTTTGGACTCCTTTTTAGCTAATAGATACTTTAGAGCTGCGTGGTCTGAGTACACTACTACCTTCGTACCAAGTAAATAGGCTCTGAATTTATCCAGAGCAAAAACAATAGCAAGAAGCTCTTTCTCAGTAGTAGTGTAATTGGACTGTGCGGCATCTAGAGTTTTAGACGCATAAGCAATAACAAAAGGATCCTTACCTTCACGCTGAGCCAGTGCTGCTCCTACTGCATGGTTGGAAGCGTCGCACATTATTTCAAATGGCTGGCTCCAGTCTGGTCCTCTCACAATTGGAGCTTGAGTCAGGGCGGTCTTCAGCTTATCAAACGCTTGTTTGCAATCCTCACTGAACTCGAACTCAATATCCTTCTGCAGTAGTCTGGATAAGGGAAGTGCTACCTTATTGAAGTCCTTAATGAATCTCCTGTAAAAACCTGCATGGCCAAGGAACGAACGGACTTCCCTCATAGAAGAGGGGTAAGGTAAACTAGAAATAACATCCACCTTTGCTGGATCTACAGAAATGCCAGTATGAGACACAATATGTCCTAGTACAATACCCTATTTTACCATAAAGTGACATTTTTCAAAATTTAATACAAAGTTTGTACTGACACATCTATCTAATACTCTAGATAATCCATCTAAGCAAAGGCTAAAGGAATCGCCATAAACACTAAAATTATCCATAAAAACTTCCATACAGTCCTCAATAAGATCAGAGAAAAGACTCATCATGCACCTTTGGAAGGTAGCTGGTGCATTGCACAAGCCAAAGGGCATTCTCTTGTAAGCATAAGTCCCAAAAGGACATGTAAAAGTAGTCTTTTCCTGATCCTCAAAAGCTATATGAATCTGGAAATAACTTGTGTAACCATCTAAAAAATAATAATGTGATTTACCTGACAGGCGATCCAGCATTTGATCAATGAATGAAAGAGGATAGTGATCCTTACAGGTTGCTTGGTTGAGGCGTCTGTAGTCAATGCAGACCCTCCAAGCGTTCTGTACTCTGGTTGCTATGAGCTCTCCATGCTCATTCTTCACTGTAGTGACTCCAGACTTCTTTGGCTCTACTTGTACTGGGCTTACCCATTTACTGTCTGAGATAGGATAGATGATATCTGCCTCCAGTAGTCTGGTCACTTCCTTTTTGACAACCTCTAAGATAGTGGCGTTCAGTCTTCTCTGGGGTTGACGAACGGGCCTTGCTCCCTCTTCTAAAAATATTCTGTGCTCACATACTTGAGGGTTGATGCCTACTATATCCGCCAAACTCTACCCAATTGCCTTCTTGTGCCTCCTCAGCACACTAAGTAACTGCTCTTCTTATTGAGAAGTGAGTTCCCTTGCAATGATAACTGGACACTTTTGCTTGTCCTCAAGGTAAGCATATTTAAAGTGTGGAGGAAGGGGTTTTAATTCTAACTTCGGATCATGGTCAGGCTCTGGGTTGTCTGGAGCTGGTAACAGTGGTAAAGCACTATCATTGTCTTCTGAGAATGTCCCCACACTTGGACCTTGTCCTACATACTTCTCCTCAAACTCCTCCTGGTGAACTTCAGCCACTGTTTCATCTATAATGTCACACTGGAAGATAGAATGATCTTCTGGAGAGTGCTTCATAACTCCATTCAGATTGAAACTTACTAATCGGCCATCTATTTCAAAAGAGTATGTTCCTGAAAAAGCATCCAATTTAAACTTTGATGTCTTCAGGAAAGGTCTTCCAAGTAGGATTGATGATGGCTTCTCTGAGTCATTTTGGGGCATCTCCAGAATATAAAAATCAGTGGGGAATGTGAGTCCCTTAATGCCCACTAATACATCTTCAGCAACTCCAACCACTGTAATAATGCTTTTATCTGCTAACACAAAACGAGCTGCCGACCTTTTTAAGGGAGGGAGCCTCAAAATATCATATATAGACAAAGGCATTATACTCACACATGCTCCTAAATCACACATGCAGTCAGAAATTATCACACCACCAATAGTACAATTAACCATACAAGGACCTGGGTCACTACACTTTTCAGGTAAACCTCCCATTAAAGCAGATATGGAACTACCTAAAAGAATAGTTTCTAATTCATTAATTTTGTCTTTATGTATACATAAATCTTTTAGAAACTTTGCATATTTAGGTACTTGTTGAATGACATCAAATAGAGGAACAGTTATCTCAACCTTTTTGAATATCTCTACCATTTTGGGATCAGGTTCCAGCTGCTTCCTGGGCTTCCTTGCAAGTTGTGGAAATGGAATGGGAGTGGTGTCTTCTGCAATATCTGCCCCCTGTGGTGCTTCCTCTTGTGGTTGAACTTCTTCTTTTTCAGCTATGTCCTGTATGTCCTCTTCCTCTTCAACATCTTCTACTTCCACTACCTCTTTAGCTGAGGCGTGTTCTGGTGGGCTTGGCTCTTCCTGGTTCCTCTCCTGCAGTGTGGTTCTGGACCTTAGGGTAATGGCGTTAATGCCACCCTTGGGATTGGGTAATGGTTGAGAGGGAATTCCACTGGAGCTCAAAGGATGGTTATTGGAGTTATTCATTGATCCAATCTGTGAGACAAGAGCTTACAAAGTAGCGTTCAGACCATTTAGAGTGGCATTAATGTTATTTTCCATGGTCTGTTATCTCCGATCAATAGATTGTAGTAAGTCATCATTAGCAGATGAAGAAGGATAGGTAATTTGAGAGGTCTGCTGTTGGGTATTCTGTGGTCCTTGGGATTGCCTCAGGTGAGGTGCTCTGTAAGGCTAGTACTGGTTCTGTTGCCTGTTGTTGTTATTATTCTACCTCTGATTTCCCTGATTGTCTCTACCTCCTCTGTTGTTGTTGTCCCTCTAATTCTGGTTAGAATTGTCCTGCCATCCATGGCTGTAATTGCCACTTTGATTGTACCCTTGGTTGGGGTGGTCATAGAAGTTATGAGTGGCTGCCACGGTGTTGTCTTCCTGCTGGAGCTACGGATATTCATCAGTATAGTGGCTATAATCAGCACAAATTTCGCAAACTCTCTGTGGGACTAACTGTTGGTTTTGCTGTGGTGGAGAAGGTTGAGCTTGCTGAACTTGTTGTTGATTCAATTGCATCTGCTTCAGCAAGTTTGTCATTTCACAGATACTCTGAGTTAGAGCAGCAGTCTCTCTGCTAGAGGATACTTCTGCAATGGCTTTTGCACGGCCTTGTTTCTGCCTGTGATTTTAAGTAGATTCAGCTAAGTCACTGATCAATTGCCATGCCTCATCAGTGGTCTTGTACTTTTTCATAGACCCATTGCTAGCACTTTCCAATGTGGACTTATCTTGGGGCCTCATGCCCTATGTAACGTAACCGAGTAACACTATCTTGTCAATCATATAGTGGGGGCAAGCTTCCAGAAGATTATTGAAGCGCTCTCAGTATTCATAGAGAGTCTCGAATTCATCCTGAACAATCATGGAAATGTCTTTCCTCAGTTTATCAGTAACTTCAGCTGGAAAGAATTTTTCCAAGAATTCTCTTCTCAGTGTATCCCAGTTGGATACAGTTGCTGCGGGTTAAGTGTAGTACCACTCTCTTGCCTTTCTCTCAAGAGAAAACAGGAAGGCTTTTAGCAAAATTGAAGTTTCATCTGCACCATCACGCCTGACAGTAGAACATGCTGCTTGAAAATCTCTCAGGTGCTTGATAGGCTCTTGAGCAGGTAAGCCATGAAACTTGGGCATCAAATTGAGTAGTGCGGTCTTTATTTCAAAGTCTGTAGCCACCGTTGGGTGATGCGCTTGAAATGGTTGCATTGTAAAATCAGGGGCTCCAGCCTCCTGGATAGTAACTCTCCTAGCTGCTGCCATGTTACCTGCACGTAAATCAACAAAATCAGTAGAACGGGAGCTGGTTTCTTTCTCAAGTGACGTTTCAGATCCGCCCTCAGAGAGGACTAACCGACGCTGAGCTTGCCTTATTCGTGAAATAGTTCTTTCAATCTCAGGATCGAATACTAGCAAGTTTGGATCAGGAAATAAACGCGTCATCTAACGAAAGAAACAAGCAGCTCATAGTAGCAAGATAAAATAAAATGCAAATAAATAAAATCCAATCAATAACTTTAGAACTCTATTGCAACTCCCCGACAACGGCGCCAAAAATTGACGTGGCAGAAATTGGCTAATTAAGAATTGTTATAAGATATGCGTTGCAAGTATAATTCTTAACCGACCAGAAATCCGCTTATCAATTTAAAAAGGGTTGTCACAAAAATTAAAATTAAAATACTGGGAGTATGAATCCCAGGTCGTCTCCCAACGAGTTGCAGAAAGGTGTGCTATTTTATTAATCAGATGTTTTCAAAAAGAGTTTGAGTTGAATAAACAGGAAATTAACTTAGAGAAATTAAGTAATTTAAATAAAAGCCTTGACTGGGAGCAGATTAGTTGGAAGCCCTATTTTTGTTGTAGTACTCTCAAGATTAATTGATAATTGAAGGTTGTTCTGTTCAGTTATCACTTACTAGGTAAGGGAAAGTCAAACAAGTTGGAATGCTATTTCTATTCACAAGTCCCAATCCGCTTACTTGGAAGGACTGGCGCTAGTGACTAGAGAGCAATCCAACAATAAACCCAATTACAATTTCTCTTTTGAGCATTCCAACTCAAGGGTTCCTTTCAATCAACTCCCTATCAAGTTAGGGAACTACTCGCTCATTGTGAATGTGAAATTCATAACATAGAAAAGAAAATTAAAGAAAGACATGATAAATAAAACTCAAAGGAATCAATTAAAAATAAAAGTAACTCTTGTATTAATAAATTCTAAAATAATCCAATAGAAAAATTGAGTAAATTAAAGGACATGGAAGAGTAAATCCAAGTAAAGAAAACGAACTAGAATGGCAAAGTCTTGATGAGGTAATAACTCTTCTCAATATCCCAATGCAAAGAACAATAGAAATTAAAATCCTAAGAACTATGAATGTGCAGAGAGAAAACCTAGAAGAGGAGTAAAACTAGATCTAAAAACTAAAAACTGTGTAGAATGAATGTTGTTCTAGGTCTCTGTATGTTCCCTGGCTCTAGTCTACTTTTCTGGGCCAAAAACTGGGTCAAAACATTGCCCGCGATTCTGCAGATTATGCAGATCGCGCACGTCACACGATCGCGTCATTCATGCGGACGCGTCATTCGGCGTTCTGCTTTGCCATGAGGGCGCGTCATCCACGCCTCCGCATCACTTGTGCTGTTCCAATCCGCGCGGTCCCATGAGCCATGCGGCCGCGTCACTGCGATTTCCTCTCTTTCGCGCGGTCGCGTGAGTCATGCGGCCGCATCACTTCTCGCTGGTCATCTTCTCAATTTCTTGTGTTCCTTCCATTTTTGCAAGCTTCCTTTCCAATCTCCAACTCATTCATGCCCTATAAAGCCTGAAACACTTAACACACAGATCACGGCATCGAATGGAATAAAGGAGAATTAAAATACATAATTAAAAGTCTCTAGGAAGCAAGTTTTCAATCATAAAGCATCTTTAGGAAGGAAATATAAATGCATGCTTATTTAATGAATAAGTGGGTAGAGATCATGATAAAACCACACAGTTAAACACAATATAAACCATAAAATAGTGGTTTATCAAGGACGTTAAAGCAAAGTGCTGGGTGGGAGACAACCCACCATGGTATGATCGTTCCTCCCCCTCTCCTTAATTTCCTTTTTCAATAACTCTTCTCAGTACCAGTGCCTATAGTTTACATCTGCATTTGCATATTGCATAAAAAAAAAAAGAGGGGCACGTGACGCGACAGCGTCGCCAATGCGTCCGCGTCATATGTACCTCGAGAAAGAAAAGAGATTTTACAGAGAGTCATGCGAGAGCATGGCTGGAGGCGTGTCTTTGGCACAATTTGATCCACGCGACCGCATCACCCGCGCGTCCGCGCCATGTGGAAAAAAAGGCCTCCCATATCGACGTAAAAAGGGTGTATGTCAAAGAGTTGAGCTGGAGTTGGGCTGGACTCATGCTAGAAGCACAAGCCCTACCACGCGAACGCGTGCCCCACGCGTCTGCGTCGCTTTTCTACGTATGGCCATTCACGCGATCACGTCAACCACGCGACCGCTTCACCCTAGAATTTGGCAAAATGAGGTTCACACAGAGAGTTGTGCGAATGCGAGGCTGCCCTCACGCCACCAGCACAATCCATGTCACGCGTCCACGTGACCGACGCTTCCGTGTCACTTCACCTAAGCGCTATTTGCGCGCACGCGTGACCCACGCGTCCGCGTCACATGCGCCGCACAACTCATCTAAATCTGCCAAATATCTTATTTTTTTCCCCAAATCCTACTTTTTCTTTTCACTTCTTCTTTCTTCCCCCATTCTTCCTTCTTCCTTCTTTTTCACATCCATTATCAAGGTTTATTTCTTCTTCCTTCTTTACCTTTTCATTATTATTTTTCTTTTTCTTTTATTCATGTTTTCTTATTTAGTTTTCTTTTTTACTTTCATTATCTATATTTTCTTTTTCTTTCTTTTTCTTTGTTCCTTTAATTGGTGTTGGAAATTTAATTAAGTATCTGTTTTCTTCTACATTTTGCTTGTGAATTATTAAGAAATTGTTTGACAATTAAATATTACTTCTTAAAGGGTTGCTTGCATGTTCAATTTAATACTTTCTATACCTTATTTACCATGCATGCTAAGTGTTTGTGAAAAAGCCCATATGGCATTGTGCACTATTTTCAGATTTCTTTTAATCTACTACTCTGAATGCTTGCTTTTCACAAAACCATTTTTCTATTTTATTAATTATATATAATTGTTAATACAAAAGATTTTTAGTTTGGAAGACTTGGTAATCTCCCTCGGACATTGAATGCTTGATCTATGCTACTCATGCCTTTACCGGCATGCCAATAAACACCTTGCATTTAACTGTCATCCCATGCACTTGCTATATTTCCATTGATGACTTTTCACATGTAGTCATGACCATGTGTTAACGTCATTCTTCTTTGCTGTGCACTGATTACCACCTTTCCCGTTCTCTTCCTTGCTCTAACCCTTGACATTTTAACGTACTTTCTCTTTTTTTAAGGATGGCCACCAAGAAAGGCAAGGAGAAAGCTACTCCCAAATCAACAGCAAGGAAAGGAACAAAAAGAGCATTAGTGGCAGAGCCATCTTCAACTGCAGTTAAGCCCTCAACAAAAAGAATTAAGAGGATTATAAAGATCGATGAAAAAGAGAAAGTCTTCCCAGCAAAGGACACTGCGCGATTTACCAACCGCTACTGTGAGCAGATGTTCCCCATCCTGGCAGAAAGGAGTTACAACAACGAATACCTTCTTATCCTCCCGAACCGTATTGCTGAATTTGTTGAGCCGCGAATTGAGCGACGACAATGGGAATTCCTATAGATACAGCCACGGCAGGTTAATCTTTCCTGGGTAGTCGAGTTTTACTCTAATTTCTACCTGCCAACCCTGCAGTCTGTCTATGTCCATCAGAAGCAAGTCCCCATTACAGAAGAGGTCATTCAACGAGCTCTAGATCTTCCCCCTACTCCAGAAGGACTGGACGCATTTCAAGAGGCCACACTCAAGTGCCAGATGTACAAATTTGACTGGGACGCTGTTCTCAGAGTTATTGCACAACCTGACAGCAGATGGATTTTTGGATACCATCGTTCCCGCCCTAAGGGAATATCGGCTTCAGGACTTACCTTGGAGCCTCGAGTATGGGCACAGATCATGTCCCATTACGTCTTTCCGAGCACTCATGAGTCCTCCTTCACTGCAGACATGGCCGTTCTACTATGGTGCATCCTCACAGACCAGCCTTTGACTCTACCAAGACACATTCGGAATGCTATGGGACACGTACAGATTGCGGGCAACTTACCTTTCCCCGCCTTGGTTTCAGATCTTGTCTCAGCAGCTGGAGTCTCCTACAGAGCTGGGGACACCAAAGCCATGCTTCCACGGGATGATCAGTACGTCCCTAACGGGAAATATCTCAGGCCACCAACATCCACTACCAGCCAGTCCGCAGAATAAGCTGCAGACATTCCTCCTTCAACACCACAAGCACCTTCAACAAGTCAGCTGCTGCATCAAATACTGGAGAGGTTGGACCGGCAAGACCAGAAAGTGAAGCTACGAGAGCGCCGCAATCAGCGCCGATTCAATTACCTCAAGGAGCTATTCACAGGCAACCACAGACCTGACAAAGACCCTGACACTCCGGACTCTACTTCCTTTACCAGCACAGGGAGCCATGATAGTCCCGACTGTGGAGATACTGCTACCAGCCCCCCTTTGTTCTTGACAGATGGCACCGAAGATGGTGCAAAGCCTTAAGTGTGGGGAGGTCGGTCAGTATCTGACTTTCGGAGGTAATTTCTCTTCCTTAACACCAATAAAATAGGATATTTAGTTAGTTTTTCTTTTGTAAAATAGGATAGATTGCATAGTAATAGGTTAATTGCATGCATGTTCTACTTGATTGAAAAAAATAATAAGTTTCTCCTAAGACCCGAATTTTGAAAATTTTCACTAATTTAAATAAAAATTTTTATGTTAAATTTGTTTGAAGTTGTATTTGGAACATAATTTAAAAAGCTAAGAACACACAACCCGTGAGATTTTGAGCATAAGTACATGGTTACATTATTTAACCATAAATATTTTTTTCTTGTGTTTACTTCTCTATGATTGTAATTTGAAATTTGTTTTATCCTATATGTCCAATGTTAATGTGTTATATGCATGCATATGATTGAGGCCATTATTTGTTTAGCTCACTTATTCCAAATAAGCCTACCCTTTTAATTACCTTTGTTAACCACTTTAAGCCATTTTAACCCCATTTGTTCTACATTTTACCACATTACTAGCCTTAAGCAGAAAAATAATTAAATATCCCTATTGAATCTTTGGTTAGCTTAAGATAGAAATGGTGTGTTAATTGAGTTTGGGAAGACTGTGGGAACAAATGTTAATAAGAGAATATGTCATGATAATATAATGGGAATTTGGATACCTACTCATGTGAAACTATAAAAATTAAAATTCATGTGCATCGATAAGCTGTGTTTATTTTCATATTAAAAAAAATAAAAAATCAATGCATATGTGATACAAGTAAGAGAAAAAGTTAATACACGAGTATGGAATGTGAAAAGGAAATTCTGGGTAGCTAGGTATGAAATTTGAAATTATATAGAATACACATATATGATTAGGTGAAAGCTTGGGTTAATTAAAGATTCAATTTATAAGCTCACTTAGCCATATATACTTTCACCCTTACCTTAGCCCCATTACAATCCTGAAAAGAACTCATGATGTTTGCATTGGTACATTAAATGTTGTTGATTGGTTAGGAGAAGAACAAAAATTAGAAAGCATGATTAGAGAAGGATAGAGTGATTGCCCTATATACTAGAGAGATTAGAGTACACACACATCATCAGTGAGGGTTCAATGCTTGATTCTATGTCCCCTGCTTTCACGAGCTGTCTTCTTACAAATTTACTTGCTTTTACTGTATGATTTGAATTAGTGGAATATGTTCTATGCTCTGTCTTAGAGAACTTATTTATTTTTAATCAGATAGACAAAATCATATAGTTGCATTCATATATATAGGTTGCATTGCATTGCATGAGTCTTACATGTCCCTATTCATTCATATTTATCTCCTTCAACTAAGCATGAGGACATGCTAATGTTTAAGTGTGGGGAGGTTGATAAACCACTATTTTATGATTTATATTGTGTTTAATTATGTGGTTTTATCAAGTCTTCACCCACTTATTCATATGATTTGCATGTATTTACAAATCCTTCCTAAAAATGTTCTATGATTGAAAACTTGCTTCCTAAAAATCTTTTAATTGTATATTTTTTTATTTTATCCTCCTTTATACCATTCGATGTCGTGATCCATGTGTTAAGTGTTTCAGGTTTCATAGGGCAGGAATGGCTTAGAGAATGAAGAGGAAGCTTGCAAAGATGGAAGGAACACAAGAAGTTGAGGAGATGACCAGCGAGAAGTGACGCGGGCGCATGGCTCACGCGACCGCGCGAATTGGAGAAAATCGCAGTGACGCGCTCGCATGCCTGACGCGACCGCGTGGATTGGAAGCTGCACAAGTGACGCGAATGTGTGGACAACGCGCACGCGCGGCACGGAAAAATGCCGGATGACGCGAACGCGTGGACGACGCGGTCGCGCAGCGTGCGCGATCTGCAGAATTTATAGAAGTCACTGGCGTGAATTCTGGGCCGCGTTCTAACCCAGTTTTTGGCCCAGAAACGCAGATTAGAGCCAGAGAACATGCAGAGACAAAGGACGACATTCATTCCACATAATTTTTAGTTTTTTAGATCTGATTTTCACTCTTCCCCTAGGTTTTTTTCCATATACTCATAATTGAGGATTTGAAGATTTTGGCTTTGGTTATTAAGAAGAGTCTACCTCTGGACTTGGTCATTCTAGTTTGTTTACTTACTTTTTACTTACTCTTTCATATCCTTAATCTGTCCAGAGTTAACATTGGATTACTTTTAGAGTTCTTTAATGCAAGACTATTTTTATTTTAATTGATCTCTTTGATTATTGTTTATCATGTCTCTTTTTATTTCTCCTTTTTATTTTGTAAAGTCTACATTTATGATAATGGAGTAGTTTCCCAACTTGATTGGGAGTTGATTAAAAGGAGAACCTTGAGTTGGAATACTCAAGAGTTCAATTATAATTGGTTCGTTGTTGGTTGGTTTGTTAGTCACTAACTCTAATCCTTCCCAAGGGAGAGGATTAGGACTTGTGAATAGAAGTTGACTTTTAAATTGACTTTCCCTCATTCGTTGAGGGTTAACTAAGTGGAAACAACTACTAATTATTGATTGATCTTGAGAAAATTCCAACAAGGATAGAACTTCCGATTAATCTTCTTCCGGTCGAGATTTTATTTAAATTACATAAATTCTCTAATTTAATTTCCTGTTTATCAAACTAAAAAAAAGCATTTTGGAAAACCTCTGATTAGTAAAATAGCACATCTTCCTGCAACTCGTTGGGAGACGACCTGGGACTCATACTCCCAGTATTTTATTTCTAAAATTTGTGACAACTCTTTTCTAAATTGACAAGTGGATTTTTGCTGGTTAAGAGCTGTACTTGCAATGCCATTTTTCTTAATAATTCTTAATCTGCAAATTTTTGCCACGTCAATAACATCATCAATTTGTTCTCCCTTATTAATTAGTACATCACTCTTAACATTTCCTTCTCATGATACCTTTTTTATTTTTGGGTGGTAACAACTTTTCTTATCATTTGTTCACATGAAGATAATGTTTAAACAATTCAAACTTCCCTCTCCTAATTCCTGCGAATACTTAGGAAAATTGGCTAATAAGTATTGAACATGTGCTAATAATCCTCCTACTCTGACCCAGTCAACAACAGTTGCACAAAACTAGAAGGATCTAAGAAATTACCATTTTACATTAATCACTTTGTTGTTTTACAACGTCCCTTAAGTTCCTTTACAGTTAAGCTATATCCAGCAACCTGTAAAACTTTTCTTTTCTATTTTTTTTCCCAACAAATTTTGTCTATACTCATGTACTCATTACTAGGGGTGGACAAAAAAAATCTAAATTTTGGATTTCAAACCAAATCCAAACCAAACCATTAAAAAAAACCAGTTTTAAACAAAAAAAATCCAAACCAAATTAAATTTATTTTATAGTTTAGTTTTTAATCCAATCTATTTAAACAGTTTTAAATCCGGATCTAGATCCAGATCTAAACTAAGATCCAAATCTCAAAAAAACTCTAACTCTAATTCGGTGAACCAGTTCACACTTAACTCGCACAAATCCTGAAATCCAGTCCTCTTCTCCTTCGCTTCTTCTCCTTCGATCGGGTAGTCTCTGCCGTAGCCGGCACCGGAGCAGGCAACTGGCACTGACACCTTGTTGTCTCCTTCAACATTGAATGGGCCTCATCTCTGTTTCTCTTCTTCTGCCTTTGATCTTCTCTACCGTCGTCTTCACCGTCGCCGACTCGCCGTCACAAGTGTGGGCTTCCGGTTCTTTTGCTTTCTATTTGCCTCTGCTCGTGCTTCTTACCTCTGGGTCACAGCCTCACAGGGTTAGTACCACCCATTTCTCCTTATTCTTACTTCGCCTCTGCCCATGTTTAGTTGTTGTGCCATCATTTCAAAAGAATAATATAAACTTACCTAGAAACCCTTATTTTAGTTTATCACTGTAGTGTGGCCTAAGAGGTATAATTTTCCCCTCTTTTTCTTTTTGACTGTAAAACTGTAATAAACTTAAGTTTGGTTCATTTTGTTCCTGTAAGTTTCCAATTGCACAGTTCTGTATGCAATGTATCAATAAACATAGCCAAAATTTCCTTTTTCTATTATGTTAAGAACATCTGTTGATAGATCATGGACAATACACTTAGAAGTGTTTCTACTTTTTTTCTGACTAAACATGAATTAAGTTTTAAAATTAGACGAATTTTTTTTGTGTGGAATTTGATATTAAGTGCTAATCCTTTCATAAATTAAGTGCTAACTAGGCAAGATGATTGTTTATATGTAATTATGTTCATGAACTTGTGGTTAAGTTTATTCTTTTGTTTCTATATGTTCTTAGATCAAATGAACTGTGCTTGAATATAATGCTCTGTAGCTATATAGCTTTCAAAATTTATCAGTTCTTCTTTTAACTTCAGCAACCTTTTCTTGCTTCAGGTACTTGCCTTACCACTGAAGAGTGTCTCTTGAACAAGAACAGAAATCCTCATATGAGTAAGAACCAAATAGAGGATCAACTTAAGACATATCTTGGAGTCAGCAAGATTATATGGTTGCCCCGTGGATTGTATAGTATATAAACTTGATGCTGATCTTTTAGACTAAGAATCTTCCTATGAATTGATATTGTAATGATCAGAATTTTGAATTTGGTGTAGTCAAAGATTTTTGTAAAGACCATTTATCATGAGGTGCAGTATATGTTCTGATATGGATTGGTGTTTGGATAATAATAACTTCATTTATGAATAAAAGCCTCTTTTCATTTGTAAAAAAAAAAATGGCCAATCTACTATGCAGCTTAGTATGCAATATAGCTTAAGAACAAGTTGTACACCCATTTAATGATACCACTCTGGTTCAATAAGTTTAAATCTGAATGTGTGTGTTTTCTAATGCACATTCTATCTGGAAATTAGTATCCTGTTGTTTTGAATATGTTTTTTCCGGTAAACTAAAGACTCCAAAGCTTCACTATTATTGTCTACACATTAGTACATTTTTTTTCTGCAATGTAATGTTATTATTACATTTATACTAATTAAAGCAATTTCTGGGCAGCTTCAAAATGTGTATCTATTCTTCTTTCCATTACTCTGTTCAAATAATATATTTGGAAATTGGATTTTAAAAAACTAGTTTTAAAACTGGATTTTCAAAAACTGGTTTTAAAATTGGATTTTTGGTTAAAAAATTTGGTTTTAAAATTGGATTATCGAAAAAAAAATGAATTTTAGATTTGGATTTTAAGAAACCGGATTTAAAACCAGTTTGAAGTAAAACCGAATTTAAATTCTAAAATCGGTTTAAAATTGGTTTTTATTTTTTCAAACCGGTTTAGAACTGATTTCTCTCTTCAATCCAGTTTGAGTTTGGTTTTATGAACCATAAAACTGGTTCTGAAGTGGATCCAGTTTGAATTTTTAAAAATCCAAACCATGCCCACCCTTACTCATTACAATAAGCTGACAGTGTGTAAGACTATAGTCAACAATAAGCTACAAATCCATTGCATTCAAATCTAGTCAACAATCATATACCTACTTATCATCATCACATCAAAAGGTTAAAAAGCTGACGGTGTGTAAGAATATAGTCAACAATAAGCTACAAATCCATTGCATTCAAATCTAGTCAACAATCATATACCTACTTATCATCATCACATCAAAAGGTTAAAAAAAATAGCAAACTCATCAACAAAAATTACCCACACACTCCAAATTAGAAAAGATAGTAAGTTTTTACTCTTCAATCAACCCAAAACTAAACTTCCTAATTCATAACTTAAAATATCCATAAGAGAATATAAACCCTAAAATATTGATGATGACAAGACTCAATAAATTGGGAAAAGAATAGTAATTGAAAAAAGAAAATACCAGCACAATCAAAGTGGCGATAACCAATTTTGATGGAATTAAGGATGAGATCCTTGACTTGTTGAGATTCCATGCGCCACACACCAAGTCCAATGATAGGCATCTTGAAGCCGCTGTTGAGTGTTATCGCCATTTTCTTCATTGCTTCAAGCTTCACAACACCTCTACACATTAGCTTTTATATATCCACAACCTTCGAAAAAGAAAGTAACCATAAATTTAACAAAAGCCAAAAATAAAGAAAAGCATTGAGAAATATACAAAAACATAAATAACTTGCTTAGTTTAATGTTAAAAATATAGTAAAACTTAAAAAAGGAAAATATTAGGCTATATCTAAATATCATCTAATAATAATACACACATGCACACATAAATGGATTGATGGACTTCTAATATAAACTTATTACCTTTCAACATTTTGTTCCTCACAGTAGCTTTTAAAGGAGATACAGACTCTTAATCAAAATAGCTTACTGAAGGTGCCTTGTTAACACTGCTTCTGTGTGTCTAGTCACTTGAGCTGTGCAAGAATGATCAGCAAACTTTGTAAGAGACTAACAGAAAGAAATGATCAGTAAACTTTGTATATAACTCACATGTCCTTTATGCAGAAGCTTAAAGTGTCTCTAATGTCACTAGTAAAAAGCGTTGCAAGACACTAAAGTTCTTTACAGATTTCTTCAGCATAAAATGAGGTTACATATAGTTGATCCGCACATTGAATCTAACATAATAAAAAATTAGAGAACTAACATCGGAAATAGAGAAGAATCCTATAAATCCATGTCAGTCATGAAGAAAGAATACAAAATTGCAGGATAACATAAAAAAATGAACAAAAGTAGTGATAACACTCGCAATGCCTTTCTTCCTTCATCAATCTTTGAATTGAAGACCTATATGATTGCGAAAAGTAGTGAATCATCTACAAATGCTGGGCAAATTTTTTATTGATGAAAAAAAATCAATTGAAGAACGAAAGAGAGAGAGTAACTGATTTTGATTGAGCACGGTCAATTGAAGGCAGCAGCAACAACGGCACAGAGAGACGAAGCGATTGATGAAATGTGATGAATTGATTATGCTAACTGGGTTTCAGTAATATTGATACAATTGTTATTAACAAATGCAAGTTCAGAATTTCATTATGAAAATAGTAGATACAACAACTGTAAAAATAAATATAATAATCAGAGAGACTGAGAGGAACTTACACGAAGAGGATGGCACGGCGGGAGGCTCGGCGGAGGAGAAGAAGAAGAAGAAGAAGAAGATCTGCTCTCTGGTGAAGGACAACGGGTTTTCTCAGGCATCGAAAAAGAAGAAGCTCTACTGATCTGCTCTCTGTCTCTCTCCGTGACGGTGACTCTGTCTCTAGTCTCTACTCTCAGGCGTTAGAGAAGAAGAAGAAGCAGCCTCACTCTGAACTTTGATTCTCTGGAGGTTTGGGGTTAATATTTGGGAAATTGAGCGAAACGAAGCACGTGGATAATAAACGCGGGCATAATTTTTTGTTGATAAAGATCGACGGTAACTTCATCGATTTTAGTTAAAACAAAAATCAACATTTTAGCCGTCTATTTTATATAATAAATTTATATCGTTCATCTAATTTTAAAAGAAGATATCCATCGTTTAAATTTATCGACGGCAAAAACTGTTGATATTATAATTATTAAAATAGACAACTAATCCGTCGATTTTAAAGAAAAAACAATTATCACCCATTATCTCGTCGGCAATGTGATGATAATAACAAAGTATTGAAAGTTGCTAAAATAATAGACGGCATTGTCATCGATTTTAATATTTTATTTTTAATAATTTCTTTTTCATTTTATTGACGCCAAGCCGTCAAAAAATATCGATGGAAAATTTGGCCGTCAATTTTTGGCGTCGATAATTACATTGTTTCTTGTAATGTATGTATATATCTCACATTGTCACTATACATATATATATTTTGGATCTTTATGATCTTACTATATTTCTACTTATTGGACAAGGTATATTACTATATTATAATAACTTTGTTCTCCATATCATGCATTTAAATACAGTCAATTTCAAAATTTAATTAGTGAAATTATGAGTGTGTTTAGCTTTGATTATTTGACAGACTCTGTTTCTTTCCAAAGTTAGGAGTGAGATTCGAACTCGAAATTTTTAGGTGAGGATGGAGAGATTGTGCCATTTGAGTTATAGTTCGTTGGCATTCGAAAAATAAGTTACAATTTGATTTTTCTTTAAAGAT
>NC_029793.2:103764484-103795527 GCF_000816755.2 Arachis ipaensis
ACATTTTATTTTATAATGTTTTTGAAATATATATTTAAAATAAGTGTTAGCAAAACTTCTATAAAAAATAAAGAAAAATAGAAAAAATACTGTGTTATGAAAATAAAGATTAGGGTTTGAAAAGGGAAGAAAGATGAAAGAGAATAGAGAGAATAAGAATGACCTTATTAATGATTGGTATGTACACAAAACTTCAAAAGGGGGCTATTTATAGCCAACGGTCTAACGCCTAGCTGACTCTGCTAGCACTGATTGTATCTATTTGAAATTTAAAATATAGTTACAGTCTAGGACATCCATAACAGATATATTTATAACACTCCCCTTGGATGTCCCTAGTGGTAATACGTTAGGTAGCCGTCTCGTTAAAAACTTTACCAAGAAAAATTCAATGGGATAAAAATCATGGTTGAGAAAAAGAGTACAGTCCGTACTACTCCCCCTAATAATTACATCACTTGATATATCTTAGTTGGGCATCCCAATCTTGTATACTAGCTTCTTAAATATTGAGGTAGGTAGTGTTTTAGTGAGCAAATCTACTAAATTATCATTGGAACAAATTTGCTGAACGTCTATATCAGCACTTTGTTGTAGATCATGAGAGTAGAAGAGCTTTGGTGAGATACATTTTGTTCTATCTCCTTTGATTTATCCTTCCTTTAGTTGATATATGCAAGCAGAGTTATCTTTGTATATAACTGTAGGTATTTTTTCATTGGTAAACCACACATATCTTGAACATGTTGGGTGATTGACCTAAGCCAAATATATTCTCGAGTTGCTTCATGATTTAAGGAGGCTGTAGCTATAGTTTGTTTTGTTGAGCACCAAGATATAGTTGTTCCTCCACTTGTGAATAGATAACTTGTTTGTGACCTGCCTTTATGCGGATCAGAAAGAAAATCTGCATCTGCATATCCAACTAATTGAAATGTTGTTTCATTAGAGTAAAATAAACCTTATCAATAAATCCTTGAAGGTATCTTAATATATGTTTGACACCATTCCAATATCTTCTAGTCGGACAAGAGCTAAATCTCGATAACAAGTTTACTGAAAATGGTATATCTGGTATTGTATTGTTAGCGAGATACATTAATGCACCAATAGCACTAAGATAAGGTACGTCAGAACCCAGGAGCTCTTCATTACTTTCACAAGGTCGAAATAGATCTTTATCTACATCTAATAATCTCACTTCCATTGGAGTACTCAATAGGTGTGCCTTGTCCATGTAAAATTTTTTCAAATTTTTTTCCGTATAAGTTGACTGATGGATAAATATACCATCTTTCAAGTGTTCAATTTGTAAACCAAGGCAAAATTTTGTTTTGCTAAGATCTTTTAATTCAAATTCTCCCTTTAAATAATCCACAGTTTTGAAATCTCTTCGAGTGATCCAATGATGTTTAAATCATTAACATATATTGCAATAATAACAATTTTTTATTCAAATTTCTTTATGAACACACATGGGCATACATGGTCATATTTGTATTCATCTTTCAATAAGTATTCACTGAGACGTTTATACCATATAAGCCCTGATTGTTTTAATCCATACAACAATTTTTGAAGTGTTACTAAACAAATTTCTAGAAAATTATTATATGCTTCAGGCACTTTGAATCCTTCAGGGACTTTCATATAAATTTCTTTGTCAATTGAGTCATATAAATAGGCTGTAATAACATCCATTAGATGCATGTCAAGCTTTTCATGCACCGTCAGACTAAAACATATCTTAATGCAATTAAATCCACCACAGGAGAATATGTTTCCATATAGTCAATATAAGGTTTTTGTGAGAATCCTTGTGCTACTAATCGTGCTTTATATCTTTCTATTTTATTTTTTCATTGCGTTTGCGAATAAAAACCTACTTGTATCCCACTGGTTCTATACTTTCAAGTGTTTTGACTATAGGACTAAAAAACTTCACGTTTTCAAAGAGAAGTTAATTCAGCTTGAATTGCATCTTTCCATTTTGGCCAATCATCTATCTGTTTACATTGTTTGATAGATTTTAGTTCATGATTCTCATCTTGTTTTACTAATTCAACAGCAATATTATAAGCAAAAATATTGTCAACAATAGTATTCTTTTGGTCCCATATGTTTCCAATAGTGACATAACTTATTGAGATCCCTTTATTTTCAGGTACCTAAACCTCTTCAGAGGTCTCGTCAATATTTATGTCTCCGAATTTTCTTTGAGTACTTCCCTCCATATTATGACCATCATGATTAACTATCTCTCTCTATTTCCGAGGATTTTTTATCTTAGAACCGATTGGTCTTTCATGCTTTTGGCGTAGATTGCTTTCATTTGCACTAACAACTTGTCCTTCTGAGACACTTATTTTTACTGGTGTATTTGCAGATGGAATGTGAGATTTGGTTACTCTCTTTAGGTCAGTAAATGCATCTTACAATTGATTTGCAACATTTAGCATATGAATTAAATTTTTTACTTCTAGTTCACATTGTCTAGTGCGAGGATCTAAATAGAATAATGACAATGTATTTCAAGTAATCTCTTTTTCCAACAGCTTATTTTCTCCCCCTAATTTTGAAAAAATATTTTCATCAAAGTGACAATCAGAAAATCTTGCTTTAAATAAATCACCTGTCGTGGGTTTAAGGTATTTTATAATTGAACGGTGATTCATAACCAACATATATCCATAATCTTCTTTGGAGTCCCATCTTTATGCGTTGTGGTAGAGTAATTAGGATATAAATTGCACATCTAAATATTTTAAGATGAGAAATATTTGGCTCCTGACCACAAGCCAATTATAATGGGGAGGATTTAAGATAACTTGTTGGTTTGAGGCATATAAGTACTACAGCATGCAAAATAGCATGCCCCTACGCTGAAATAGGCAGCTTAGTTCTCATAAGTAATGGTCTAGCTATTAACTGAAGGCGCTTAATTAATAATTCTGCTAGACTATTTTGAGTGTGTACATGAGCAACAAGTTCTTCTATCGTAGTTTCAGTTGACACACAATAATCATTAAATGCTTGAGATCTAAATTTACATGCATTATCAAGACGTATTATCTGTATAACATAGTTTGAAAAATGAGTTTTTAATTTAATTATTTGAGCTAGCAATCTTGCAAACGCCATGTTGCAATGTTGCGAGTTGATAGTAAACAAACATGGAATCATCGTGAAGATTCATCTATTAAAATCATGAAATATTTAAACGGTCTACATGGGAGTGAATGGCACTACAAGAATAATTAGTTTTGGCAACAAACTTTTAGCGGCAATAATATAATGGCTGCTATTTTTTTAATTTTAGTTATGTTTTTGTGGCTATTATATATTTGTCATTAATACTATATATTATAATGGCAATTATTATTATTGCCACTAAAAATATGAGAAAAATTATTTATTAGTGAAACATTTTTAGTGGCTAAAGACTATGGCCAAAGGGAGAGTTCATTGCAGAAACCCAAAGCTCAATGTTGCCGTCGTCACCGCCATTGCCGCTTAGGTCATCTCCACCCTCTGAATCGGCGCCTCTGCCTCCCCTAACATCTTCCTTCACCTTCTCCCTTCCTGCTTCTCCAATCTCTGCAACCTCCACATCGACGAGCCCCTCTCCATTCCCCTTCCCCTCACTCTTCCCGTTCTCCGCCGGAAGGCGCTCTCTCAAGATGCATTGTGTTACCGACAACACCTCTTCCGTTGAGACCAATCCTGATTCGGTATGCTTATCCAATGCCAAAATTAGCGTTGTTTTTCTTCAATTCAATTAACGCTGATTTGATCTCCCTTATTAATGTAGTTTATAATTTGCTGAGAATTTTTTAGGGTTGTTTTCTTGGAGATCAAGGTCTGGCTGCTATTGGATAGTGTTGCAAGAGTAACTTGAAGATTTGAATCTTTGATTAAAGGAAATGGTGCTACCGGTCTTGCAATTTCGCTCCTCGGTGCTTTGGTTATGCCATGAGTTCTTTTTTTGTGTCTTCTAGAAGCTTCTGTTAATGTTAGTTTTAAAATGTAAGGTTATGATATGTTCTTTTATGCATTTGCTTTTTGAGACATAATCTCTTCCTCCACTCTGCATTGGTGCTTTCGAGGAAAATACCTCGATCTGTTTGTGGAATCAAAGTAAACATTTAACATTCTAGAATGGATTCTACTTTTGTCAGAAGGAATCTTCATGGTTATGATTTTTCCATTTCATTATTTGATAGGAACCTTGCAGATTTTACATGATAGAAAGTGAATTTGCTCTTATGGTGGCCTTCCTCATAAATATTCTTATTTTTCAATGTTTTCTTCTTGTCTTTTTATAATCATCTTATGTTGAGCTTGTTATATTGTAATTCAGTCAGGCATACAACGACTTCAGGATTATGCTCTTCCCTTTTGGTTGGCTCTCTTTGTGGAAGGAACAAGATTTACATAGGCCAAACTTTTAGTTGCTCAGAAATATGCAACCACAACTGGATTGCCTGTTCCTAGAAAAGTTTTTATTCCAAGAACTAAGGTGAAATCATCTTGTTTTCCCTTGTTTGAATTGCTAGTAACTCAATAATATCTTTTGTATTCAATGTCCTACTAAATTAAAAGCCTAGTCTTGTTACCTATTTAGGTGCATGTTCATATTAAATGACATTTGATGATTGAATTACCCAAGGATGATGAAGGTGTTGCTTAATGGTGTCGAGATGTATTTGTGGCTAAGGTGGGTTCAATTTGATTTCTTATAATTTCTATGTATATTATAAAGAATCTGTTAGGCATACTTTCAAAAAGTTCCTTGTATTTCATGATTTTCTTATTCAATTAGGAGTAAATAGTTTATTTTTTCTAAAGTTTGTGCATACACACTCTTTGCAAAAGTTTTTTGGTATATTGTTTTGCTTTGTGTCTATAGATTTTCATTTTATGACTTTTTTTAATTATTTTATATTCTTTTTCCCTCGCCTTCTTTTCTCCATTGCGCACACCAGGATGCATTGTTAGACAAACATAAATATGAAGATAAATTTAGTGACAAAGAATCTCATGATGCTGGTAAACCAATCAAGTCTCTATTGGTGAGATACTCTCTCAATATGTATGACTTTTGCATTTTTTTATCTTCTTTTTCTTGCATCTCATTATATAGAGTAAAATAATTTTAGAGCAAAACTACAATTCTTTGATGGTGCTTTGGGAGTTGTTACTATCCTAATACAAATTTTGATTCGGTTCTCACAATCTGAGCATTCAACACCAACAAAAGTTGTCCCTATAAAAATAAATAGAGGATAACAGTTACAAGCAAAGACTAGGGGTAACAAACAAGACTAGATGAAGTTACTTGTTTGCTAAATTAATTCATTACACTAGAATTCTTTTGAGCACCATTTTGGTGAACTTTATTTGCATTTTTGTGTATTTAGATTCTTCTTCCTTTTTATCTTTTGTGCTACCAAAATCCACCTAGGGTATGTATTCAATTCTTCTTTGATGTATGATGTGTGCATATGGATTACTTATTTTATTTTTAATTTGGTTAAATATGTACAAACAATAGGGTGGAGTAGATAAATTATACAATTTGTATCACCTTTTTAATATCAGGTAGTTGTACATGTTCAAATCTTAAATATTATTAATAACAAGAAAGTGGATTTGCTCTTATGGTGGCCTTCCTCATAAATATTTCTATTATTTCTGTAAGTGTTGCAGTTTGCAATTCTTCAAATTTGAGAGAGGATGATCAGAAGAGCTGTGAGGATTTGGATTTGAACAAAGCCTCATTTCTACTAAGAGTATGTAATGCCATACTACTTTGTCATCCTGCATGCAAGGAACTCACTACCTGAGTGATTGTTATAAAAGCAATCTCTTCTGTGGAGGAATTAACATCATCAAGAATCCCCTCCTTTACACTTCTCTACTGCTTTCTAGCTTGGACCTTGCTTAGCCATGGTAAATACTAAATACTGCACATCATGTTCTACACTACATTTAACTTTCTCTTGGTCTGATTGAACCACTGATATTTGGATTCTGTTATCATAAATCTAATCAAATTGCAGTTGGGTGAAGCATTTGATTTTAATTAGTCATAAAAGGGTTCATTATTTCATTTTGTTGCTTGGCTAATTCTAATAATTGAGAAATCATTGATGAGCGGATATTTTATACACTTTTTGGGGATAATTTCATATAGTTTTGAGTATGTTTTAGTTAGTTTTTAGTCTATTTCTATTAGTTTTTAGGAAAAATTCATATTTCTGGACTTTACTATGAGTTGTGTGTTTTTCTGTAATTTCAGGTATTTTTCTGGCTGAAATTGAAGGAGCTGAGCAAAAATCTGATTCAGGCTGAAAAAGGACTGCTGATGCTGTTGGATTCTGTCAAGGTTTATAAAGGTTTTTTCAAAAATTGCAAAACCTCTGAGCAATCTGCTAGCTGCTGACACGCCATTTGTCTTTGACACAGAGTGTCTACAGGCATTTGAAACTCTGAAAGCTAAGCTGGTCACAGCACCAGTCATCTCTGCATCAGACTGGACATTACCATTTGAATTAATGTGTGATGTCAGTGACCATGCCATTGGTGCAGTACTGGGACAGAGGCATAACAAGCTTCTGCATGTCATTTATTATGCTAGCCATATTTTAAATGATGCCCAGAAAAATTACACAACCACAGAAAAAGAATTGCTTGCAGTGGTTTATACCATTGACAAGTTTAAATGCACCGTTAGATGAACCATAACTGTGAAGAAGGAAGGTGGAAATATCATCTCCATGTGGCACAGAGTATGGACCACACGATCCTGAAGGAGAGGAAGTTGTTGAGGATCTATAGATTTACTACATATTAGTCGGAAGAAGGCTGATAACTCAGCCAAGACGGCAGGATTGTTCGTGTTTGGACAACTAACGGTTTATTTTGTGCTTAGATTAGGATTAGATTAGGAAAAATTTTCTCTTTTTGGTTTAGAGTCTTTTATTATTTATCCCTTGTTAAAACACTTTAAATTTATAGCTTAGTTAATTAGAATGTGGTGTTTATGTTTATGGTAATTGGCTATCATATTTTTTAAAAAAAAAACCTTTTTCAAAAATAATTTTTCTGCTAAATCCTGTGCCAAACTTTAAGTTTGGTGTTTTCAAAAATAATCTTTCTTAAAATTTTCGAAAATTTTCATAACTCATTTGGCTAGAGCGTTAATCTGTGTTCTTGGTAATTGGGTTAGAGTCTTTTATATTCTTTTCAAAACCTTCTTTTTCATAAATAATATTTTTTCTATTAAATCTTGTGCCAAACTTTAAGTTTGGTGTTTTCTTGTTGATTTCCCTTTGGTTTTCGAAAATCTTGGTTTGGTTTTCTAAAAATTTTAAGTTGGGTGTTCTTTCTTCATGTTCTTGTGTTCTTGTGAGTCTTCAAAGTTGATGCCAGTGATCATGCCATTGGTGCAGTATTGGGACAGAGGCATGACAAGCTTCTGCATGTCAATTATTATGCCAGTCGTGTTCAAAGTGGATTTTCTGGAGCTACAGAACTCGAAATGGCGTGCTTCCAATTGCGTTGGAAAGTAGACATCCAGGGCTTTCCAGCAATATATAATAGTCCATACTTTGCACAAGAATAGGCGATGTAAACTGGCGTTCAACGTCAGTTCTCTGCCCAATTCTGGCGTCCAGCGCCAGAAAAGGATCAAAAACTGGAGTTGAACGCCCAAACTGGCACAAAAACTGGCGTTCAACTCCACAAATGGCCTCTGTACGTGACTCACTCAATTCTCAGCCCCAGCACACACCAAGTGGGCTCCAGAAGTGGATCTCTGCATCAGCCTGACTAAGATTTTCAAGATAACCATAGATTGCTTCAAACCAACAATCTCCGTGGGATTCGACCCTTACTCACGTAAGGTATTACTTGGACGACCCAGTGCACTTGCTGGTTAGTGGTACGAGTTGTGAAAAGTGTGATTCACAATTCGTGCACCAATCATCTTGCGCAAAAATAGTCAAATTATCTATTTAACATGTTATCTTAGGTGCATGCAAAATAATGGTTTAAAAATAATGACTCTGAACGGCTATAAAGTTTAAATGCTATATTCTTTTCTCTTAAGAAACAATTTGCTGAAATGGCTTTGTATCGAAATGCACATTTATAGGATTCAAAAGATGAGTTTAGCTTGAAAGATGCTGAGTACCAAGTTGTGAAGATTTGAAAAAAAGGAGGATATAGAGCAGCTTCTTTTGTCTTTGGTAGGTAAACTATGTCCTATAAGAAAAATTGTTATGCCAAACTGGCAATTTTCTTATTAGTATGTTAAGACTAACTAATGAGTCCATTTTGTTGGTTCTTATTACTGCAGTAACGATGTTGCTAGATAACATAGGATTTGTGGCAAACATGGTTAGCTTGGTTCTTATTATTTCGTTTGCAAAGATTGTTGCACCCTATGCACAAGAACTTCTAGATTTAAGGCAGAGGCGGCAAACGGAGCCGCAAATCGTGGAGCAGATAAGGAAGAAAGCATATGATGTATCACATCTTACTTGCAACCCCTCTCAGATGTGAAGCATTTTAATTTATAATGCCATTGTTCATCTGCTTTAAATTGACAATGATGAGGCTTGATCCTATATCATGTCACCGCTATGTACTAATCATTGATGTAACATAGACTTATAGTATTTATGTTGTTTAAATTTGTATTATATTTTATTATTTTTCAAGCGAAATTTGTGTATAAATATTTTGAATTTAATGAAATATTATATTTTGTAGTAATTAATTTTAGTATATTTATATTATGTACAATAATAATAATTATTGGTAAAAATAATTTGAAATTTTAAAAAAATGATAGGTTGTTATTTCTAAAAGAATGAGTATAATTAAAAAAGTCTTAAGATCTTAGCGACAATAGTAATGGCAACTAAAAGTGAATAACATTATAATTTTAGAATTATTTTAGTGACCATATAAATTACCGGTAAAATAGGTTTTGGCGGCAATAGTAATGGCCACTAAAAGTGAATAACATTGCAATCTTAGAATTACTTTTGGTGGCCATATAAATTTCTAAGAAAATAGCCGCTAAAAATTATATACTTTTTGCGGCCATTAAAATGGTCTTTACTGTCAAATATTATAATTGCCGCTAAAACTTTTTAGCGACAAAGCATAAGACAGCTAATGTCTAATTGCCGGTAAATGTATTAGTAGTTATTTTTCTTGTCGCTAAAAGTAAAATAAATGGCCGCTAAAAGTAATTTTTCTTGTAATGTGGGCCCACATATATCACCCTGAATATGTTCCAGTAAAGATGGTAAGTCAATCCCAATTTTTTCTTATGATGGTCTTGTAATTAATTTTTCTTGAGAACAAGCAGCACATGAGAATTCATTAAATTGAAGAATTTTATTTTTCTTTAGAGGATGACTAGATGAATTCTCGATGATTCTTCTCATTATGATTGAACTTGGATGTCCTAATCGGTCATGCCAAATTGTAAATATATTTGTATTTGTAAACTTCTGATTTACTATGGTATGCGATTCAACATTGTTAATAGTGGTATAGTATAAACTAGAAGAGAGAGCGGGTAATTTCTCTAAGAGACATTTTTCTCCTGATTTTATAGTTGTTATATAGAGATATTCATTATTTTCTTCTCTTGCGATTTCTACATGATATCCATTTTAGTGGATATCTTTAAAACATAGTAAGTTTTTATGTGACTTACTTGATAGTAATGCATTATTTATAAAGAACATGGTTCCTTTATGCAATACTATAGTAGCTCTTTCGGAGCCTTCAATCATTTTTGCACTACTAACAATCGTACTTACATTTGTTTTCTTTGTAACAAGAGAGAAAAAATGTCTTTTATCTCTAGGTATTGTATGCGTTGAAGAACTGTCAGCTAGACATACTTCTTCATTGTTAAATTTGAGCAAAGCGTGAGGAATATCCATATCTTCATTTACGAAAATAAAAAATTACAATTAATTAAAAGGAAGAAAAAATACAAAAATCTCAAAAAAAAAAAAACTACAAGCAAAAGAAAAAAAACTAACTAAGAAGAAAAAAAATTCTAAAATGATAGATTTTGATTAATACTCTTCTAAAAGATATTTGCTTTATCTAAATGAATAACATCGCTTGGGTAACCAAAATCACTTGTTTTAGACTTGCATGGGTTGCTAAGGTCAAAGATGTCATCAAGGTCTGCAAAGATATTATTGGTGGATTTCAGTTCCATTTCAACACTATTAACTTTTAACTTCCTCTCTTTGTATAGTCAAATTGGCTTCTTATTTTTGTCCTTTTTCTTTTGATAGATTCTTCATATAGCTTGACAAAATATTCAGGGCTACGGCATATACGCGACCAATGACCTTTTAATCCATATCGATAGCACAAATTTTTCATATTATGGCTCGGAGCATGCTTCTCATGTTTATTCCCCTTTTGGTTATGAGTGGGAACCCTATTATTCCCTTTGCCACGCCACATCCACGGCCACGACCATGATTTCCACCGTTTTCTAACGATGGTTTCTTTTAGGTTCACAATTTGTCGCATTCACTTTAAGGAAAGCAGTTGAACCAGTAGAACGAACTTCATGATTTTTCATTAGCAATTCATTATTTTGTTCTGCCAATAGGAGACACCCTATTAGATCAGAATACCTTTTAAAACCCTTTTCATGATACTGTTGTTGTAATAGTATGGTGGAAGCAAGGAATGTAGAAAAAAATTTTTTCATTAAGTCCTCATCTGTGACTTCTTAGCCACATAATTTCAATTGAGAACTTATTTTAAAAAGTGCAGAATTATATTCACATACTGTTTTAAAATATGATAGCCTTAGATGTATCCACTCATAACGAGCTTTAGGCAAAAGAACAGTCTTTTGATGTTCATATCTTTCTTTCAAATTTATCCATAATTCTTGTGGATCCTTAACAGTCAAGTATTCTACTTTCAACCCTTTATGAAGGTGATGACGCAGAAAAATAAGTGCCTTAGCCTTATCTTCTCTTGATGATTCTAGTTCTTTCTTTATAGTATCTCCAAGTTTTTTGGATAACAAATGGGTTTCAGCATCAAGTGTCCATTCTAAATAATTTTTGCCCGTTAAATCAAGAGCGAAAAATTCAAGCTTTTGCAAATTTGACATAAT
Organism: Arachis ipaensis; assembly: GCF_000816755.2. Classification (NCBI taxonomy): domain Eukaryota; kingdom Viridiplantae; phylum Streptophyta; class Magnoliopsida; order Fabales; family Fabaceae; genus Arachis; species Arachis ipaensis. Next base: position 103,775,667 of record NC_029793.2, read on the forward strand.
AGATCTATTAACAAAAATAAAAAAAATAGTAAATAATTAAGAATAATAATATTAATAATTCATATAAAAAGAAGAAGTAATAACCAAACAGTGCCCGAAATATTCAAACGCTGACATTTTGGTACCTCACTATTATTATTGACAAAATGGCACCTGAATGATTTAAAAAATTGCCAAGCGTGTCCTCGTGCTTGCCGGAGCACAACTCCAGCGAGGACAATGCTGAGCTGGACATCGGTTTTCGCTGACAAGATAGGTTTTACTTGAGTTGGAATTTGTAATTAAATAAGTTATTAGCCTAGCTGGGAATAAACCTAATTTAAATTGATTTTGCCCCAAATCAAATGGATTTTCCCTAAGCCCTAAAATTGGTCTCATTGTTCACACGTAGTACAGGAACCAAAATTGGAAGATGCATACAGCTAGGGCTCGTGGAAAAGCTACAACCGTGAGAAAGCAGTCATCGATGCAAGCCATCGATGTGGATGGTGGTTCATGTATTGTGAGCAAAACCTATGACGGCCGTTGCTTTTGTCCCCTTCCAGTGGTTCCGTTGAAGTCGAAGACAAGTAGCAACCCTGATAGATGGTTTTTACGCTGCCCTATGTGGAAGGTAAGCTTGGAATGTTGATAGATGCGTGACGTAGTAATGCAATAGCCCTCCTTGGTTTGTCGTCTCTGCTTATTCAATTTTAGTTTTCAATCGTTCTCTGATACATGAAATTTTTGTGTCGTGCTAGAACAAACAAATATGTTGCGAGTATTTCCAATGGTTAGATGAAATTTCAATAATGTACTTATTTAATGCTTTGAGTTGCTAGTACCAAATTGATATGAACATTGACATTTAATTTCTTGTTTGGTGCAATTTTTTTTAACAAGTGCATATTGAATTTAGTGAATTGAATTGAATTGCTTGTTCATCATGGTTTTTAAGTCAATATAATCACATCACAAGGTATTTGCTCCTAGCTTGTTAATGCTTTGCATTTGTTTGAGTTTACTTGACTTGATTCTTATCAAGACTTGTCACTTTTTGTAGCAAGCACCTTCCCATGTGATTATTACCTTATTCTTAAGGATGAATAGGTAGTTTCTCTTCATCATTGCATTGGTTATTGTTTGTTGTGCTATTTTATATCAATTTTGCTCTTTCACTTGCACAACTTCAATATCCAATAATTCCTACATTCAATTCACTCTTGTTGTAGTTGCCTAAGTTTGCTTGTATTTAATTGATGCTCCCTCCTTTACCTTTTTGTGCTACTTGCCTTACGATTCCTAATTATACTTTATTCATTCTTTTTGAGGATGAGCCGTGAAGGCAAGGAGCCGGCGAAAGAGAAGGACACTGTGGACAAAGAAGCAGAGAATACATTGGACTTGGCGTTTCCACACAACCCAAGCCCCCGCATCCGCCAACCGAAGGTGGAGGAACTTAGAGACATTCTTCCCGAATCGTGTTCGTGCACAGAGGACCGTGCAACGCTTAGTGTGGGGGAGGATTTGTCATTTTGGGGCGTAAACTTACTTTTCCGAACACTTCTATATATATATATATATATATATATATATATATCTTAGTTTATTTCTAGTTATTGCATTTGGCATTTTTGCTTTTGCATAGTATATATTTTATAGATAGAAGTTGTGATTGGATAATGTGAATAGTATAGCACCTAGTTGAATTTTGTCCTAATTGTTCATGTTAATTTTTTGCAATGTTGAAAATTAAGAATAGAACTAGGAAATTTTTAAAAAATTGCATCCATCACAACATCATACATACATATAGGAAATAATTTTGGTGAAAAACAACAAAAATTTACAAGAATTTTGTTTCAAGGGCATTCTATTGAATTGATTTGAAAAAATTGTTTTTAAAACTTGCCTGAATGATTTTTATGGAACATAGAAAAGAAAAGAACAAATACCTTGTGAATTTTTAGGCTTGAATGAGTGGTTACACATTCTAACCACTAATTTTGTTCATAGTGTGATTTTCTCCTTCTATGATTGTGACCTTGGTTTTGCTTGATTCTTTATTTCCAATTATTGATGTTTGAATGCATTGAGCATGATTGAGGCCATCTTTGAATTAAACTCACTCACCCATATAGCCTAACCCTTATATCTACCATTGTTAACCCCTTTTGAGCCTTATTTACCCCATTGGTTTTAATATCACCACATCACAACCTTAAGCAGAAAACCATGATTACCTTGATTTGTATCCATGATTAGCTTAGGTTAAGGTGTGTGTTTCATTTAAGTATGAGGAAAGTTTTGGGAAGAATTGGTAGAGAAAAAAATTTGTTTTGGATACTTATTGAAAATTTGGAAAAATGGGTGCACATTCATGTGTCAATTTGCTTTAACCATATGCATTTATCATAGAAAAAGGAAAAAGAAATAGAAAAGAGAAAAAATGAAATGAAAAAATAATAAGAGGGACAAAGGTTGCCCCAAAGAAAAGAAAAAAAATAAATAAGGAATGCATATATGTTTTGAATAGAAACTAAGGCATGAATGTATGTAAAAAGAAGTAATGGGTGGTTAGAATGCATTTTTGTGATTTGGTTGATATAGGTTGAGTGAGATACTTGAGCTAATCAAAGATCCAATTCTTTAGTCCACTTAGCCATATCTATCCCACCTTAACCCTAACCCCATTACAACCCTAATAAGTTCTCATGATAATTGCATTCATTCATCATATGTTTGTTGATTGTAAGATGAAAGGCAAATCCTTAAGGGTGTGTGTGGTTCAAAGATTAATTTTTATTACCAAGTAATCTTATTCCTATGCATTATATTCCTAGGAATGCGATTACTTGGAATATATGATTCCCATATTTGGTTGTAAAATTTAATACATTAGAATATTATGTAATAATCCTAGAAATGACTAAATTTTTGTTTGGTTGAGTTTAAATATCTTGGTCATATTATGTATATGTCAAAATTACCTTTAATCATTCAAATTAAAATATTAATGGATACCTTAATTTTAATATTTAGATTTTTGACCTTATTTTATAAATAAAGGAGAATTAATTTACTTATCTCTAATTCTTATTAAATTAGTATTCGAATGGAAAATAATTTACAGCTTGTAATTGAACGGTATGTTAAGAGAAATTATATACTTAATTTGGTTTTTTTTTAATTATTATTTTATCTTCCTAATTATTTTATGAAATTACACTAATAACCCTATTTTTAATGAAAATACCTAAACTACCCCCAAACCCTAACACTACACTCATCTCTCTCACCCAACCCCTTCACCCTCGGTCACACACACTCAACACACACAAATTGAACCTAACCTAGAAGCAGCTAAGAAAGAAAGAAAAGAAGAAAGAAAGGGGAAGAGAGGAGGGGGGATCCGTGAGAGGGAGGAGCCATCGCACCACTGCCGCGCTGCACAGGACGCCACCTTGCCACCGCGACCAGTCGCCGTCGCGCCGCCGTGCTGCACAGAAGAGGGAGAAAGTGCGAAGAACAGAGGGAAGAGAGAGGAAGAACACGCGCTAGGGAGCTCAGTTGCGGGGAGAGGAGACGTGTGGATGACCCGTCGTCGCCGGTCCGTATAGCTCGACCAGCTGCCGTCGTCGTCTCTGTCCCAAATTGTCGCCAGATCTGCCGTTGTCACCGGGAAAGGGAGCCGATGCAAGGAGAGCGGCGAGTGGAGAGAGAGAGAGAGATCCGAGACTGAGCTGGTTCTCCTCATTGTCGATCTGTCCAGCCGCCGTCGTACCCTCCGTCGCCGCCGCTGGTGATGGGTGGCCGAGCCTTTGCCGCCGAGAAACGCCACCTCCGTTACCTATGACCACCGTCGGTAAGGGTTTGAGTATTGGATTTCGTTTCTTTCAAGTTTTGGAAGCATTACAAGCACTGCTTGTTGGTTACAGTTGCTGCTGCCGCAAACCGGTCGCCGCTGCCGCGAGGTGGATGCCGAGGCCGCCAAACCAGTTCAGAGACCGCCGCTATTTCGTCTTCGTATTGCAGTAAGTATTTCTGTTTCGGAGATCCCACGTTAGTGTTTTGTTACATGTATTAAAGTATTTGCAACATTGATATTTTTAAGAATTAGAAATCGAGTGTTGCATGTCGCAATTGAGGCTATTCTGCTATTGAGAAAGCAAGCGGAGCTGAGGTTTCGGTTGCGGTTGAATTCAGGCTGAGCAAAAAGTGTTTAGTTGACACGTTTGGGTTATGGTTTTGCTTATCGAGGTAGGGGTTTTTCTTAAAATATATTTTACATTATAGAGTTGTTATAAATAGATGTTAAAGTGAGAAACATATGTCTATGATTATGATTGTCTTATAAATGTGGTTGTTTGCTGGACTGAATGACTGATTACTTGAGTAGTTTGTGATTGCTAAAAAGAAATTAGTTTGAAAGGTTATTCAATTGATTATTATGAAAAATGGCTTTCTTGGTTTTGAAGCTGTTTTTGATAATGTAAACGAATCAGCTTGAAAATGATTTGAAATATGAAACTGAATTAATTTTGGAAATGGTTTGATTTTGAGTTAGTATGATTTTATAAATAATTTAGTATTTGAGCTGGTTTGATTTTAAAAGAGATTTATTATTGGCACTGATTCGCATTGAAAACAATTTGATATTGGAACTGGTTGAATTTTGGAAAGTGAATGAGATTTGGAAATGGTTGAGAAAAAGGTTTGAGAAATGTTTGGATGGGACCCGAAAAGGGTGGCAAAGTCCAAGTTTTAGGGGAGATGCTGCCGAATTTTCATAAAAAATTTAGATTCTGTTTTAAAATGTGATTTAGAAAAGGATTGGGATTTGAGAGGTTTTACGAATTGGTTCTTAATTTATTAAGAAATTGGTGTTTCGAGTTTAAGCTATTTAATAAAAATTTATGTTTCCCGATTGATTTAAATACAAAGGGGCCTATGTTTTGAAGTTTGATTAAAGAAGTACTTTTGGAAGAGTTTTAGTGGATTTTAAAAGAAGTTGAACCTTGATTAATTAGGTTCATTTTCCTTTTGAAGTATTCTTTAAATTTTGACTTAACAAGACTAAACAACTCCGAGCTTTGGAAAGGTTTTCGATTTACAAACGAAATGAAATTGGCTTTGAAGCATAAATAAGTTGGTTTTGAAAGTGGCTCAGAACTTTTGGCCTACATGGTTTTTAAGTCTCCATTTCAAATGATTTCAATTTGAGTAATTATGATTCTGAGGATTTCTAAAGAGTTTGAGAAGTGAGGTAGGTTATTCTTCCCTAAAGTCTTGTGTCTTCTCAAAGAAAGTTCCGTTTTAAGGTGATGATTGAAAGTATCTTGGAAGTTTTGTAAAATGTTATATTAAACGAATAAGATTTGAAAAGGAATTGATTTTGAGGAAAGTTATGAGATTGAAGAGACTTGAGAAATAAAAAGTGACTTATGGCTTGAATAATGATTGGTTTGATATGAATTGTTAATGAAATGCGGAAATGATGATGGATGAATGATTATGAATAAACATATGTGGCTTCCGCACGTTTATCTGAGATACGAGTTCCCTGGGTAAAGAACCGTGGCTTGCCACCACGTGTTCTAGGTTGGATCTCGATACTCTGTTGACCCTACGTTGTAAGGGTGACCGGGCACGTATAAATTCCCGGGTATGGATAGCCCCCAGTGAGTGATTTGAATGATGTATGAATGTAAAATCTATGCATAGACTCATGGGGATGCGCGACGGGGGACAGTCTAAGGACAATTCAGACTTGTCGGGTTGGCTGGATAACCGACAGATGAGCCTCATCAGCCATAGGACAGGCATGCATCATATGCATTTGTATGCTTTGTTTGGATTTGAACTTGTTTGGGTTTGCCTAATTGCTAAACTATTCTTAATTGCTACTTGAACTATTTGCTGTAATTACTACCTACTTGTGTTTTTCCTTGTCTGTCTTGCCTGTGTTTGTCCTGACGTGCTACATTTGAGAATGAACTTTGGTGCTGAATTAATGATTGCGTGGTTGGTTTCTGATTGAGATTTTCTTTTAAGAAAGGAAAGGTTTCGGATTTCTGAAAGATTAAACATTGTTTCTTTGAAAAAGTTTTGAACGTTTACTTGTTGGTTTTTAAAAGATTAATAAGGCAATGATAATCACTGAGCTTGAAAACAGTTTTCTTATTAAATATCTTCTCATGACAACTTTGAAACTCCGTGGTGAGACTGTGTGGTTAGGTTCTCACCCCCTACAGCTTTACCTTTTCAGGAACCAGAAGAAGAAGCATTAAGAGGAGTTATACTGCATTTGGTTTATATGTTGTTGAATTAAATAGATTATTTTCTTCCCTCACCTTTGTTATTACAATTTTGTAAGAGGGATAGGAGTTGTATGTTTTATATATATTATATTATAAGATGTTATGTAAAAAGTCTTGTATTGAATCTATGTGTTTGTTTTTTTTTTTATAAAGTTTTTATTTCCGGTTTTTAAAGAAATCAGCGATACAGTATTGAGTCACAGGCTCCTATTTTAATATTAAGTATATAAAGTAGTTGTAATACTTCTTGCAATCAGAGTGGCGCAGCTGGAAGCGTGACTTTCTAGTAGTGAGGGTGTTACAAATTTTATCTCTACTAATAAATTTACTATAATACCCTTAAAAACAAATGTTTAATTAAAATCAATTTTATCATAATTAAATTAGTGACTATGACAATGTAAAAGGAGCAGTGTTCATCTCAGATGATCCTCAACTAACTGAATGGCGGCATCTCTATTCTCCTAGCATTGTAATTACTTCCAAAGATGCAAAATCTGTGATCAATTATACACAAAGCAACAAAAATCCAAAATCCACCATCATTTTTCAACAAACATTTCTTGGAATCAAGCCATCACCAGTTGCTACACATTCTAGTTCAAGAGGAACTTTAACTAGTTTTCCATGGATCTTAAAACCTGATATAATGGCATCAGGAACTAGGATTTTAGCTACTTATATTCCTCACAAAACAACAGCAATAATTGACATAAATGTCTTCCTATCAAGTCACTATAATATTCAATAAAAATTCAAAAATAGCAATATTTAAAGCAATTTCTTCAAAAATGGCAAAAGTTCCCCCGGTTGAAGTTGGAACACCATGTCGATCAGACTATTGTCCCTTAGAATGCTAAGGCCAGCCTTCATTCTATCATCACCGCTCAAACCAGGAACATCTCTCAACAGTTCCATTAGCTTCATTCTGCGCTCAGCTCCTTCTTTCTCATGCTTAAAACAAGAAACCATATCAACTAAAACGGCTGTGTGTTCTTGATAAGCACCTTTCATATCTCTCATTGATTCTACTACTATGTCAATCACTTCCTCACTTTTGCTCCCTCTTTTTCTTTTATTCCTTTCTATATATGAAGCACTAGGAGCAGCAGAAGCACTGGGAGCAACAGGAACACCAGGAGTTGGAGGCTCCTAAAAATTGAAAGCAACACCAGCAGGAACATTAGAAGATTATTCAATATTGATAGAAATGAAGAACAAGTAGCCTAACTGATTATACATGCTCTACACTTGTATATACAAGCATTATCTCTGCCTTGGCCAGCAAGACTAACAATATTAACTAACTAAACAGAACCTAATAGAATATTAACTACCCTGATTCTAATTCTGTTTGCATAATTACATTCATATCCTTTTTTTCTTTGTTATTATACTCCACAGAAATGAAGATCAGTATTTTTATCTAAATGCTCAACATGATGGGAATAGTTAAGGCTAGTTACAGGCACAGATTAAAGTAAATGAACTAATGAAGAATCACTCCAAAATCCAAGAAAATACACAGCAGTAGGATCAACAATAAGTGAATTTATGTACATGAATTAGAGTCAATTGCTTACGTACTTGAGAATCAGCTTCATATTCTATTTCGGTCTCTTCCAAATTTACTTGGGTATTTTCATTCACTTGCCGATCACTCAAGGTTGCTTTGCGCTCAGCCTCCATTGTAGCAACTGCTTGAGTTACATTTTCTGCATTGCCTCCTTGAGCCCTATCTCTACCAAATGCTATTCCCAACTCCTCAAAATGTGGAAATGATTTATTATAAAGGCCATTAGCATTAGGATGGGACTGAAATTAAAAGAAAATAAATAAGCAATTAATATTAAAAAGCTTAAGATAAATAAACTTGTATTAAGAAAGTTATTTAGAATTTACACTCTTCCATTCATTGAAAATTTGTCGCTCCACCACAATCATTTTATCTTTGTCGTTCCAACCAAATCCACTCCTAGCTGTGCCCATCATCTCAACTATTGTAAAATATTATCTTTTTAGCAATTTCACCCTTGATTCAATGTGTGGATTAGCCTAAACATAGCAAAACAATTTAGAATTATTACTACTATGTATATGACACCACAATTTATCCAAGCATAACTAAATATAGTGAATGTATGGAGCAGTAATAATCATTCAGTTTTTGAATAACCAATTTATTATGAATAAGGTAAAGTTTATATGTAAGTTGAATATAAAGTTTCTTTTTTTAATTTAACACTGCAATTTTAAGACTACATATATGAACCTTTTGTAAACTATACAATTATAACACAAATACAGAATTATAAACAAAGAAAACAAGTATTATGTAAAAAAATTGTACCTTAAGATCACATCCAGGGATCTTTTCATGCAGCATTTTTTCCAAATGTTTTCCATAACCGGATTTAAACGTGCCATTGTCACACTTTCAAGAAGTAGTTGCAAGCTCTACCAAACACTCAACTAATTTTGCATCTTCGTGTGGCGTCCATTGACGCTTAGTTTGCTTTGAATTAGGTCGAGTATTCTCTTCCATTTTCTATAGAAGCAGAAAATAACACAAGACAATTTTTCATCATCTTAAAGCAAGGAATCACACAAGTATGAAAAGAATAGCAATTAACAAGCATTTCATAGAGGGGAAGCATTAATTAGGCCAAACATGAAATCTCAATCAATAATTTCTATACAAGCATAAAGGCAACGGAAATTTTAGTAAACCTATATAACTTAGTCAATCATGGTAAACTTCAAAGTCAGATTATAACTGTCTCTGAGGTTACTACCTACTATTATTAGAAAGTTGTTAATTAGTTATTCAATATTGTACTCTAAATATAGGAGTAATAAGTAATTTTGTATTTTCCTGAAGTTGCTGATTACACGAGTTTATGTTATCCATACTATGATTCTTAGGAAATACTAAAAAATATTGAGTGAACAAATAAGTAGAACAGAATCAAAGCCACAAAATTTTGAACCCCTTAAAAAAGAGTAAAATATAAAATTACAAAAACTAAAATCTCAACGCGGCACTCACCAAGAAGGATAAAGGTATATAGAAGGATAAAGGTCTTTAAAGAAGTTCTCAACACTATCACTGATGCTGCAACCAGGGTAAGTAGGAGTGCTGCGGGCCAAAATGGTAAACTGATGAGGCTGAGGTTTGGATGAATAAAAAAAAGAAATTCTTCTTGAAGATATGTGTCTATATTCCTGGAAATTGAAAATAATGTTGACAAATGAGTAATAAATTCAACTGTTGCTTTTCAGATAAACCATATCAACTTGCATACAACAATCAATGAATAAGACACAACTATTATCATGTTATTATTTTTCTTTTTTCTTTTTTTAATATTCTATATACCAGCAAAAGAAATAACAAATATTTATGCATTGCATATTCATCTTAAAATGTGTCCCTTGCTTCTCTGCATTTTGGAGGTTCAAAAATTGACTTAAAAAATCATCCTTGAGACATGTCATGTATGTCCCTATATTTCGAAAGTATATAAACTATCTGATAACTATGAAGACAGTGACGGTTTTAAGTTTTTGGTCTCTAACATCTGTATCTCATTTGTGTTGGAACAGCAACCAAATGCTACCTAACCATGGGGATTTCTTCCATGAGCTACGAGATCATGGACTTACATAAAACAGTAGCAAGCAAATGAATCCAGTGACAAGATATATAGCAGAGAAGTGGACCCACAACCTGAAATAAAAATGATAATAGGACAATAAATCTCACATAGATCCCAATACCATATTGCAAAGTAAGAAAAGATAAGTGCAGAGTAGATAAACTCTTCTATAAATAAAGTTTAGTTCTCTAAGGCCACAGCTCAATTAAGGCAACAAAAGTATTGAGGTAGTATTCACCAGTTAGAGCCATTGTTTAAATTTGATATGGTGAAAACGGTAGTTTATTGATAACCATAGTCTGTAAAACCATAGTTAGTGTTTTAATTAATTTTTATGGAATAGCTGATTAGTGTTAAGCATAGTTAACAATAAAGAAAGACCAAAAGGAAACAGAAGACCAAAGTCCAAAGAGAAAGCACAGTATTCATTATTGGCTACTTGGACAAATAACAAATATTAACAAATAGTTATGCCAATTATAAAAGCTTCTAACAAAACTAAAGAATACCACAACTAATAACCTTTTACACCATGGAAACCAATTTTCAATATGAAACTAATGGCAATGCCATGGCTAATCAAATGTTCTTGAAACATCAAAGTAACAAAGAAGTTAGGCATCAGAACAAGACAAAGAAAGAAACATTAACAAATTCAAAAGATCAAAATTCAGCAATTATTATATAAGATTCAAAGAAAACGGCAACAAACAGAAAGTGATCTTCAAGTTTTGTTCAAGAGCTGAAACTATACAACAGAAGCAGTTAATAAACCAGGCAGAAAATAAATCATCAAATCATCAAAATCGGTGACAACAAGCTTAAACTCTTTATTTGAGGCAAATCATCAAACACGATGTTTGCATGCAACATAATCACAGAGAGCATCTAAGAAATCAAGCAAAATAGAAAATAAATAATCAAATTAGCAGTCTATTGCAGAAAATTAGTGTAATATGATGTAGAAAGCATAATAAAACGCAAACCTTAATGAGAGATTCGAAGAGAATTCAAAGAGAATTCGCAGAGAGAAGCAATGTGAACATAAACTCAAAGAAGAGAAGGAGACCAGTCTTCCATTAGGGTAACGGTGGGGCCGGCGCAGCTCCGGTGGCGGTGGCGTTGGTGAAGTGTCACTGATTTGGGAACAAAAACAAAGCTCTGCTAGGGTTTCGCCGTTTCCTTCTTCATAGAGAAATGAAGAAGAAGCTGAAATCTGTATTAAATAGCAGGGGTAATTTAGTCTTTTTATTTCATTATATACATTCCAATGGGATTGGAATGAAGGATAACCAGGGAAGAGATGGGAATTAAATTGGTGGGAATTCAATTCCTTGGAATAAAATATACCCTGGAATGATTTTTTAGATCTTGAACCAAACATGGAAATAAATCATTCCCATCTTAAAATTCCTGGGAATATACTTGCATTCCCTCCAACCACACACCCCCTAAAAGTATGATTAGGAGGAGACTTGAGTGATTAAACCCAAAACACCAAGCGTTGAGAGTGTATACACACCTAGTGAGGGTTCAATTACTCAATTCTATGTTTCCACCTCACTTATCATGTATTCTTGCAAGTTGCTTCATTTTGAAACTTGAATCAATTCTTTAGATTTTGATTGCATTGAATTAATTCTTTGCTTAGCCCTATATGTCTATACACTTGTTTGGAATTTGATTGTTTGTTTTCACCAAATCAATAGGACATTATAGATAGATATATAAATATAGTATATAGTATACTTGCATGCATTTAAATAGTTGCATTCATTAAGTTGGTGACCCCTTTGATTATTCTCCTTGTTTAGTTTAGCATGAGGACATGCTATTGTTTAAGTGTGGGGGAATTGACGACTCCATATTTTTCGATATATTTTAGCTTGATTTGGATAGATTTCATCACATAAACTCACACTTAAGCACTCAAATAGCATACTTTTATGTTATCTCCCTAATTTGTACTTAAATGTGAAAACATGTATTTTTGTGCTTAAATTAGTGATTTTGATTCACTTTCATGCCATTCGATGCCGTGATATGTTTTGTGTGTGATTTCAGGTCATTTTGGCAAGATTGGCTAGGCAAAAGTGGAAGAAAGCATGTACAAGGGAGAATACATGAAGAAAATAAGGAAAAGCACACACAGACAAGTGTGCGTACTGGTGCACGAAATTGTGATCTCAATGGTGCCAAAAACTTGGTACGCACTATCATAATCTCAATTCTTCTTCACAACTTTGCACAACTAACCAGCAAGTGCACTGGGTCGTCCAAGTAATAAACCTTACGTGAGTAAGGGTCGATCCCACAGAGATTGTCGGCTTGAAGCAAGCTATGGTCATCTTGTAAATCTCAGTCAGGCGGATTCAAATGGTTATAAGGTTTTAATAATTAAAATATAAAATAGGATAGAGATACTTATGCAATTCATTGGTAAGAATTTCAGATAAGCGTATGGAGATGCTTTGTTCCTTCTGAATATCTGCTTTCCTACTGCCTTCATCCAATCATTCATACTCCTTTCCATGGCAAGCTGTATGTTGGGCATCACCGTTGTCAACGGCTACTTCCCGTCCTCTCAGTGAAAATGGTCCAAATACACTGTCATCGCACGGCTAATCATCTGTCGGTTCTCGATCATGTTGGAATAGGATCCATTGATCCTTTTGCGTCTGTCACTACGCCCAACACTCGCGAGTTTGAAGCTCATCACAGTCATCCCTTCCCAGATCCTACTCAAAATACCACAGACAAAGTTTAGACTTTCCGGATCTCAAGAATGGCCGTCAATAATTCTAGCTTATACCACGAAGACTCTGATCTTTCGGAATGGAGGCTAAGAGATAAACGCTCAATCCAAGGTAGAACGGAAGTGGTTGTCAGGCACGCGTTCATAGGTTGAGAATAGTGATGAGTGTCACGGATCATCATATTCATCATGGTTTAAGTGCAAGCGAATATCTTAGAATAGGAATAAGCTTGAATTGAATAAGAAAATAATAGTACTTTGTATTAATTCATGAGGAACAACAGAGCTCCACACCTTAATCTATGGTGTATAGAAACTCTACCGTTGAAAATACATAAGTGATGAAGGTCCAGGCATGGCTGAATGGGCAGCCCCCTAAACGTGATCTCTGAACATAAAATTATTCAAAGACTAACCAGAGATATAAAATAAATCACTAAAAGTAGTTTTTATACTAAACTAGTAGCTAAGGTTACATAAGATAAGTAAATGATGTAGAAATCCACTTCCGGGCCCACTTGGTGTGTGCTTGGGCTGAGCATTGAGCTTTCATGTGTAGAGACTCTTTTTGGAGTTAAACGCAAGGTTGTAGCCTATTTCTGGCATTTAACTCTGGTTTGCAACCTGTTTCTGGCGTTTAACTCCAGAATAGGGCAGGAAGTTGGCGTTTGAACGCCAGTTTGCATCGTCAAAACTCAGGCAAAGTATGGACTATTATATATTTCTGGAAAGCCCTGGATGTCTATTTTCCAACGCAATTAAGAGCGCATAAATTGGGTTTCTGTAGCTCCAGAAAATCTATTTCAAGTGCAGGAAGGTCAGAATCCAACAGCATCTGTAGTCCTTCTTCAGCCTCTGAATCAGATTTTTGCTCAAGTCCCTCAATTTCAGCCAGAAAATATCTGAAATCACAGAAAAACACACAAACTCATAGTAAAGTCCAGAAATATGATTTTTATTTAAAAACTAATAAAAATATACTAAAAACTAACTAAATCATACTAAAAACTATGTAAAAACAATGCCAAAAAGCGTATAAATTATCCGCTCATCACAACACCAAACTTAAATTGTTGCTTGTCCCCAAGCAACTGAAAATAAAATAGGATAAAAAGAAGAGAATATACTATAAATTCTAAAATATCAATGAAACTTAGCTCCAATTTAGATGAGCGGGGCTCGTAGCTTTTTGCCTCTGAACAGTTTTGGCATCTCACTTTATCCTTTGAAGTTCAGAATGATTGGCATCTATAAGAACTTAGAATTCAGATAGTGTTATTGATTCTCCTAGTTCAGTATGTTGATTCTTGAACACAGCTATTTTATGAGTCTTGGCCGTGGCCCTAAGCACTTTGTTTTCCAGTATTACCACCAGATACATAAATGCCACAGACACATAACTGGGTGAACCTTTTCAGATTGTGACTCAGCTTTGCTAAAGTCCCCAATTAGAGGTGTCCAGGGTTCTTAAGCACACTCTTTTTTTGCTTTGGACCTCGACTTTAACCGCTCAGTCTCAAGCTTTTCACTTGACACCTTCACGCCACAAGCACATGGTTAGGGACAGCTTGGTTTAGCCGCTTAGGCCAGGATTTTATTCCTTTAGGCCCTCCTATCCACTGATGCTCAAAGCCTTGGATCCTTTTTACCCTTGACTTTTGGTTTAAAGGGTTATTGGCTTTTTTTTGCTCTTGCCTTTTGGTTTAAAGAGCTATTGGCTTTTTCTGCTTGCTTTTTTTGTTTCTTTCTCTCCTTTTTTTCGCCTTTTTTTATTCTGCAAGCTTTTGTATTTACTGCTTTTTCTTGCTTCAAGAATCAATTTTATGATTTTTCAGATTATCAAATAACATTTCTCCTTTTTCATCATTCTTTCAAGAGCCAACAATTTTAACATTCATAAACAACAAATTCAAAAAAATATGCAATTTTCAAGCATTCATTCAGAAAATAAAAAGTGTTGCCACCACATCAAAATAATTAAACTAAGCTCAAGGATGAATTCAAAATCATGTACTTCTTGTTCTTTTGTGGTTAAAACATTTTTCATTTAAGAAAGGTGATGGATTCATAGGACATTCATAGCTTTAAGACATAGACACTTAAACACTAATGATCATGTAATAAAGACACAAACATAAATAAAACATAAGGCTCAAAAATCGAAAAACAGAAAAATAAGAACAAGGAGATTAAGGAACGGGTCCACCTTAGTGAGGGTGGCGTCTTCTTCCTCTTGAAGAACCAATGGTGTTCTTTAGCTCCTCTATGTCTCTTCCTTGCCTTTGTTGCTCTTCCCTCATAGCTCTTTGATCTTCTCTAATCTCATGGAGGATGATGGAGTGCTCTTGGTGCTCCACCTTTAGTTGTCCCATGTTGGAACTTAATTCTCCTAGGGAGGTGTTGATTTGCTCCCAATAGTTTTGTGGAGGAAAGTGCATCCCTTGAGGCATCTCAGGGATTTCATGATGAGGAATTTCCTCATGTTCTTGTTGAGGTCCATGAGTGGGCTCTCTAATTTGCTCCATTCTCTTTTTAGTGATGGGCTTGTCCTCTTCAATGTGGATGTCTTCATCTATGACAATCCCAGCCGAATTGCAGAGGTGACAAATGAGGTGAGGGAAGGCTAACCTTGCCAAAGTGGAGGATTTGTCAGCCACCTTGTAGAGTTCTTGAGGTATAATCTCACGAACTTCCACTTTCTCCCCAATCATGATACTATGGATCATGATAGCCCGATCCACAGTTACTTCGGGTCGGTTGCTAGTATGAATGATAGAGCGTTGGATGAACTCTAACCATCCTCTAGCCACAGGCTTAAGGTCATGCCTTTTCAATTGAACCGGCTTGCCTCTTGAGTCAATTTTCTATTGAGATCCTTCCTCACATATGTCCATAAGGACTTGGTCCAACCTTTGATCAAAGTTGATCCTTCTAGTGTAGGGGCGTGTGTTTTCTTCCATCATTGGTAAGTTGAACACCAACCTTACATTTTTTAGACTGAAATCTAAGTATTTTCCCCGAACCATTGTAAGCCAATTCTTTGGATTCGGGTTCATACTTTGATCATGGTTCCTAGTGATCCATGCGTTTGCATAGAACTCTTGAACCATTAAGATTCCGACTTGTTGAATAGGATTGGAGAGTACTTCCCATCCTCTTCTTCTAATCTCTTATCGGATCTCCGGATATTCGCCCTTTTTGAGCTTAAAAGGGACCTCAAGGATCACATTTTTCTTGGTCATAACTTCATAGAAGTGGTCTTGATGGACCTTTGAGATGAATCTCTCCATCTCCCATGACTCAGAGGTGGAAGCGATTGCCTTTCCTTTCCTCTTTCTTGAGGTTTCTCTAGCCTTAGGTGCCATTAATGGTTATGGAAAAATAAAAAGCAACACTTTTACCACACCAAACTTAAAATATTTGCTCGTCCAAACGAGCAAAAGAAGAAAGAAAATAGTAGAAGAAGAAGAAAATGGAGGAGATGGAGTGGAAGAGTGTATTCGGCCAATGGGGAGAAGAAGTGTTTGTAATGTGTGAAAATGAAGTAGTGTTGAGGGGTTTATATAGGGGTGGGGGGAGGGTAGGTTTCGTGTATTAGGGTTGGGTTTGGGAGGGAAATGGATTTTGAATTTAGAGGTAGGTGGGGTTTTTGGGGAAGAGTGGATAGATGTGAGTGGTGAAGGGTATTTGGGGAAGAGATATGGAAGTAATTGGTGAAGGGTATTTGGGGAAGAGTGTTATGAAAGGGTGTGAAGAGGAGAGAAGAAGAGGTGGGGTAGGTGGGGATCCTGTGGGGTCCACAGATCCTGAGGGGTCAAGGACTTAACAGCCCTGCTCCATTTAGGCGTGCAAAACGCCCTTGGAATGCACTTCTGGTGTTAAACGTCAGGTTGCTGCTTGTTTCTGGCGTTTAACGCCAGCTTTTCTCCCATTTCTGGCGTTAAACGCCAAGTAGATGCTCTGTTCTGGCGTTAAACACTAGTTTGGTGCTTGTTTCTGGCATTTAACGCCAGCTGGATGCTTCTTTCTGGCGTTAAACGCCAGTCTGCTGCTTCTTACTGGCGTTTAAACGCCAGTAAGCTCTTCCTCCAGGGTGAGCTATTTTTTATTCTATTTTTGATTTTTCAGTTGTTTTTGTGACTTCACATGATCATCAACCTAAAGAAAACATAAAATAACAATGGAAAAGAAATAGAGATAATTAAATAGCATTGGGTTGCCTCCCAACAAGCGCTTCTTTAATGTCAATAGCTTGACAGTGAGCTCTCATGGAGCCTCACAGATAATCAGAGCAGGGTTGTGGCCTCTCAACACCAAACTTGGAGTTTGGTTGTGGCCTCTCAACACCAAACTTAGAGTTTGGTTGTGGCCTCCCAACACCAAACTTAGAGTTTGAATGTGGGGGTTTTGTTTGACTCTATATTGAGAGAAGCTTTTCATGCTTCCTCTCCATGGTTACAAAAGGAGACCCTTGAGTCTTAAATACAAGGTGATCTTTATTTAACTGAAGGACCAACTCTCCTCTGTCAACATCAATCACAGCTTTTGCTGTGGCTAGGAAGGGTATGCCAAGGATGATGGATTCATCCTCATCCTTTCCAGTGTCTAGGATTATGAAATCAGCAGGGATGTAAAGGCCTTCAACCTTTACTAGCACGTCCTCTACTAGTCTATAAGCCTGTTTCATTGATTTGTCTGCCATCTCTAGTGAGATTCTTGCAGCTTGTACCTCAAAGATTCCCAGTTTCTCCATTACAGAGAGTGGCATGAGGTTTATCCCTGACCCCAGGTCACACAGAGCCTTCTCAAAGGTCATGGTGCCTATGGTACAAGGTATAAAGAATTTTCTGGGATCTGGTTTCTTCTGAGGTAATGTCTACCTCATTAATGCACTCAGTTCATTGGTGAACAAGGGGGGTTCATCCTCCCAAGTCTCATTACCAAATAACTTGGCATTCAGCTTCATGATTGCTCCTAGATACTTAGCAACTTGCTCTTCAGTGATGTCTTCATCCTCTTCAGAGGAAGAATATTCATCAGAGCTCATGAATGGCAGAAGGAGGTTCAATAGAATCTCTAGGGTCTCTGTATGAGCCTCGGATTCCTTTGGTTCTTCAAAGGGGAACTCCTTTCTGTCCAGGGGACGTCCCATGAGGCTTTTCTCACTGGGATTCATGTCCTTCTCACTTTCTCCAGGTTCGGCCATGTTGGTCATTGTTATGGCCTTGCACTCTCTCTTGGGGTTTTCTTCTGTATTGCTTGGGAGAGTACTGGGAGGAGTTTCAGTAATCTTCTTACTCAGCTAACCCACCTGTGCCTCCAAATTTCTAATGGAGGACCTTGTTTCATTCATGAAATTTAGTGTGGTCTTGGATAGATCAGAGACTATGGTTGCCAAGCCAGAATGGCTCTATTCAGAATTCTCTGTCTATTGCTGAGAAGATGATGGAAAAGGCTTGTTATTGCTAAACCTATTTCTTCTACCATTATTGTTGAAGCCTTGTTGAGGCTTTTGTGGATCCTTCCATGAGAAATTTGGATGATTTGTCCATGAAGGATTATAGGTGTTTCCATAGGATTCTCCCATGTAATTCACCTCTGCCATTGCAGGGTTCTCAAGATCATAAGCTTCTTCTTCAGAAGATGCTTCTTTAGTACTGTTGGATGCAGCTTGCAATCCATTCAGACTCTGAGAAATCATATTGACTTGCTGAGTCAATATTTTGTTCTGAGCCAATATGGCATTCAGAGTATCAATCTTAAGAACTCCCTTCTTCTGAGGCGTCCCATTGTTCACAGGATTCCTCTTAGAGGTGTACATGAACTGGTTATTTGCAACCATTTCAATGAGTTCCTGAGCCTCTGCAGGGGTTTTCAGATGAAGAGATCCTCCTTCAGAATGGTCCAATGACATTTTTGACAACTCAGACAGACCATCAAGAATATACTTATGATGCTCCATTCTGGAAGCATGTCAGTAGGACACCTTTTGATCAGTTGCTTATATCAGGCTTAAGCTCAAAGTTGTTTGCTCCAATTGCAGGAATTGAGATGCTTCTTCCATAGAAGTTAGAAGAGGGTGCAATAAAGTCACCAAGCATCTTCCTTGCATCTCCACCATTGTTATTAGGTTCGGCCATGTCTCTTTCTTTTTCGAAAATTTCTGTCAGGTCCTCTCCAGAGAGTTGTGCCTTAGCTTCCTTTAGCTTCCTCTTCAGAGTCCTTTCGGGTTCAGGGTCAGCTTCAACAAGAATGTTCTTATCCTTGTTCCTGCTCATATGAAAAAGAAGAGAACAAAAAAGAAAATATGGAATCCTCTATGTCACAGTAT
This sequence comes from Arachis ipaensis, assembly GCF_000816755.2. Classification (NCBI taxonomy): domain Eukaryota; kingdom Viridiplantae; phylum Streptophyta; class Magnoliopsida; order Fabales; family Fabaceae; genus Arachis; species Arachis ipaensis. Next base: position 103,794,711 of record NC_029793.2, read on the forward strand.
AGAGATTCCTTATGTGAGTATAAGAAGAGAAGAATAGAATAAGGAGAAGATAAGAATTCGAACACAGAGGAGAAGAGTGGGTTCGAATTTTTGAGTGGAGGAGGGGTGTTAGTAGATAAATAAATAAATAAATAGAAAGAGATGAGAGGGGAAAGAATTCGAAAATAATTAAAAAGAAAAAATATTTTTGTTTTTATTTTAAATATTAATTAGAATTCAAAAATTAAGAAGGAAAATAAAATTAAATTAAAATTTAAAACAATTAGTTAATGAAAAGAAATTTTTGAAAAAGAGGTTAGTGATTTTCGAAAATAAGAGAGAGAAAAGTAGTTAGGTAGTTTTGAAAAAGATAAGAAATAGTAAAACAAACAAAAAGTCAAGCAGTTAATTGAAAAAGATTTGAAAATCAATTTTGAAAGGATAAGAAGTTAGAAAAGATTTTGAAATTGATTTTGAAAAAGATATGATTGAAAATCATTTTGAAAAAGATTTGAAAAGGAAATTAAAAATATTTGATTTTTGAAATTAAAGTTGATTACTTGACTAACAAGAAACTAAAAAGATATGATTCTAGAGTTTAAAGATTGAACATTTCTTAATAGGCAAGTAACAAACTTTAAAAATTTTTGAATCAATCACATTAATTGTTAGTAAAGATTTTGAAATTATGAAATAAAATTAAAAAGAAGATTTTGAAAATCATTTTTAAAATTTTTGAAAATTATAAAAGAAAAATAAAAAAGATTTGATTTTTGACTTTGAAAAAGTTTTGAAAGGATAGGATTTTTTTTTTTAAATTGAAAATTTGACTTGTCTC
>NC_029793.2:103795858-103800602 GCF_000816755.2 Arachis ipaensis
TATATATATATATATATATTATTTTTGAATTTTTAAGAAGAGAGAGAATAACAACAAAAAGACTCAAAACATGAAAATTATGAATCAAAACACACAATGCATGCAAGAACACTTTGAATGTCAAGATGAACACCAAGAACACTTTGAAGATCATGATGAACATCAAGAATATCTTTTTGAAAATTTATAAGAAAAGACACACATGCAAGACACCAAACTTAGAAATTTTCAATGTTTAGATACTAACAAATTGAAAATGCATATGAAAGACAAGAAAAGACACAAAACATGAAAATGCAAAGATCAAACAAAGAAAATCATCAAGAACAACTTGAAGATTATGAAGGACACATGCATGAATTTTCGAAAATTTTTTAGGAAATTAAAAAGATGCAATTGACACCAAACTTAAAAATTGACACTAGACACAAACAAGAAACACAAAATTATTTTTTTTGGTTTTATGATTTTATTAACTTTTTTTTTTGTATTTTTTGAAAATTATTTGAAAAAAGAAAAATAAGGATTTCAAAATTTTTAATGAGAATTCCAGGAATCATGCAATGTTAGTCTAAAGCTCCAGTCCAGGAATTAGACATAGCTTACTAGCCAGCCAAGCTTTCAATGAAAGCTCCGGTCCAAAACACTAGACATGGCCAATGGCCAGCCAAGCTTTAGCATACAAATCAGGCATACAACAGCTGAATTGATGAAAATCAAAAAGCTCTTGTGATGATGAGTTGAAACCTCGGTCCAAAAGGTTAGACATGGCTTCACAACCAGCCAGACTTCAACAGATCATCATGAAACTCTAGAATTCATTCTTAAAAATTCTGAAGCCATAGAATGATTTAATTTTTTGAAATTTTTTTTGAAAATAAAAATAAAAATAAAAAGCTTAAAATTAAAATAAAATTACCTAATCTGAGCAACAAGATGAACCGTCAGTTGTCCAAACTCGAACAATCCCCGAAAACGGCGCCAAAAACTTGGTGCACAAAATTGTGATCTCAATGGCGCAAAAACTTGGTACGCACTATCATAATGTCAATTCTTCTTCACAACTTCGCACAACTAACCAGCAAGTGCATTGGGTCGTCCAAGTAATAAATCTTATGTGAGTAAGGGTCGATCCCACGGAGATTGTCGGCTTGAAGTAAGCTATGGTCATCTTGTAAATCTCAGTCAGGCGGATTCAAATGGTTATAAGGTTTTAATAATTAAAATATAAATAAAATATAAAATAGGATAGAGATACTTATGCAATTCATTGGTAAGAATTTCAGATAAGCGTATGGAGATGCTTTGTTCCTTCTGAATATCTGCTTTCCTACTGCCTTCATCCAATCATTCATACTCCTTTCCATGGCAAGCTGTATGTTGGGCATCACCGTTGTCAACGGCTACTTCCCGTCCTCTCAGTGAAAATGGTCCAAATACACTGTCATCGCACGGCTAATCATCTGTCGGTTCTCGATCATGTTGGAATAAGATCCATTGATCCTTTTGCGTCTGTCACTACACCCAACACTCACGAGTTTGAAGCTCGTCACAGTCATCCCTTCCTAGATCCTACTCGGAATACCACAGACAAGGTTTAGACTTTCCGAATCTTAGGAATGGCCGTCAATAATTCTAGCTTATACCATGAAGACTCCGATCTTTCGGAATGGAGGCTAAGAGATAAATGCTCAATCCAAGGTAGAACGGAAGTGGTTGTCAGGCACGCGTTCATAGGTTGAGAATAGTGATGAGTGTCACGGATCATTATATTCATCATGGTTTAAGTGCAAGCGAATATCTTAGAATAGGAATAAGCTTGAATTGAATAAGAAAACAATAGTACTTTGCATTAATTCATGAGGAACAGCAGAGCTCCACACCTTAATATATGGTGTGTAGAAACTCTACCGTTGAAAATACATAAGTGATGAAGGTCCAGGCATGGCCGAATGGCCAGCCCCCTAAACGTGATCTCTGAACATAAAATTATTCAAAGACTAACCAGAGATATAAAATAAATCACTAAAAGTAGTTTTTATACTAAACTAGTAGCTAGGGTTACATAAGATAAGTAAATGATGTAGAAATCCACTTCCGGGCCCACTTGGTGTGTGCTTGGGCTGAGCATTGAGCTTTCATGTGTAGAGACTCTTTTTGGAGTTAAACGCCAGGTTGTAGCCTATTTCTGGCGTTTAACTCCAGAATAGGGCAGGAAGTTGGCGTTTGAACGCCAGTTTACGTCGTTAAAACTTGAGCAAAGTATGGACTATTATATATTGCTGGAAAGCCCTGGATATCTACTTTCCAACGCAATTGAGAGCGCGCAAATTAGGTTTCTGTAGCTCTAGAAAATCCATTTCGAGTGCAGGGAGGTCAGAATCCAACAACATTTGTAGTCCTTCTTCAGCCTCTGAATCAGTTTTTTGCTCAAGTCCCTCAATTTCAGCCAGAAAATACCTGAAATCACAGAAAAAGACACAAACTCATAGTAAAGTCCAGAAATGTGATTTTTATTTAAAAACTAATAAAAATATACTAAAAACTAACTAAATCATACTAAAAACTATGTAAAAACAATGCCAAAAAGCGTATAAATTATCCGCTCATCACGTGCGCACAAGTACCCGTGCGTACGCACAAGAAGAAATTTGTGTGTGCGTACGCACAGGTGGACTTTCAGCAAAGTGTGCATACGCACACATCTATGCGTACGCACAGGACCCTGCACGTGGTTTCATTAATGAAACACGTGCTGCACAATTTCTGAGGGCTTTTGGCCCAATTTTGGAAGGCTAGATGCTGAATTGAAGTGCTATATGAAGGGAATATCAACACATATCAACACATTAGGTTTTCATTAGGTAGTATTAGGTAGAATTAGTTAGGAAGCTTCCATAGGTGTAGGAGTAGGAGTAGAGTAGAATTTCTCTCTTAGGGTTTCATTTTCATCTCCATTGTAGCATCTTATAGCAAGTTTTGCTTTTGGATTTTCGCTTCTTTTATTGTAAGTACTCTTAATCTTCTCTTTAATTTCACTACTTTTGCTTTTATGTTCTTATGGTTCAAGTTACTTTGTTTATATATGCAATTTTGGTATCTTGAAGTTTTGATTGATGAATTTCATGTTTTATGCTTTCTTTATGTTTGATTGAATGTTAATTGTGGATATTGTGAGTAGTTGGTTATAGTTTTCTATTTTTCTTTGTAATTTCTTATATTTTGTTTTTATGCACACAAGGTGTTTGTGAAAATGCCAACTTTAGATTTTGAGTAGATTTTCACACCTTGGCTTGGGATTTGAGTTCCTAGGATACTAGAGTCATAATGTCCGACATTCAATGGTAATTCTTAGGTAGTTAGTTGACTCTTGTTTCCATTGACGCTAGCTTTTTATCAACTAGTTTGATAAGTTAGCTAGGACTTATGGATTAAGGTCAATTATGCTTGCTTGACTTACTCCTCGATGTTAGGGGTAGACTAGGTGAGATTGACTCATCATAATTATCATAGTTGTGGTTATGGCGATGATAGAATTTCTTGGATCCTCATTCCCAAGTCAAGGCTCTTTATTGCAGTTATAGCATTTTCACTAGTTTTGATCTTGTTTCCTTGTTAATAGCATTGATTGCAATTTTGATCATTCCTTAGTTCTTTTATTACTTAGTTCCTTTAATCTTTAGTTCTTTGATTACCAAACCCCCATTTACCCTCACAACCGAAAGCGTAACACTTCAATTGCATCCCAAGAGAGAATGACCCGAGGTTTAATTACTCTCAGTTATTTTAATTTGAATTTGACATTTGATTAAGAGAATTCATTGTTGGTTTGGACTATGCTACTAACGAATTGATTCTTGATTCTAAATTGACAATAATTTCTCTTATCAATACACAAACGTAACTAGACGATCCATTTAAAAAATAGTAGAGGGAAGATACAATGAATAAACAATAAGTTACAAGCATAGAAAACAAACAACAAAAATGGCCCACTACGAAAACAATAAAAATGATCATAAGGTTGTCTACAAAGGCAACGTAAACGAAACGATGGAATGAAGCAGAACCTACCTCTTCGAAGGGTTGTTCCTAGTGAAGAATGCAGATGCGATGATGCCACTTGCAAACCCTTACACTTGAAGCTCCGAATTCGACAATGTCTCTCACGTCGTTTCATTCTTCTTCGCGCCAAGCTTCTAGAGCAACATCTCACCCTCTCTACGTGACCTTTCAGTTTTACTCGTAGTGAAACACTAAGTCACAGTAAGTCAGTAACTAATAACAACGGTTGCTAATTAGGGCTTAGGGCAAATCCATTTGATTTGGGGTAAAATCAATTTCAATTAGATTTATTTCCAGCTAGGCTAATAACTTATTTAATTACAAATTCCAACTCAAATAAAATCTATCTTGTCAACAAAAACTGGTGTCTAGCTCAACATCGTCCTCGCCGGAGTTGTGGTCCGGCAAGCACGAGGACACGCTTGGCAATTTTTTAAATCATTCAGATACCATTTTATTAATATCAATAGTCAAGTACCAAAATATCAGCATTTGAATTTTTCGGTTACTGATTTGGTCATTACTTCTAAAAAAAGATAAGTAAAAGAAAAAAATAAATCAATTTACTTCAGAAAATTGATAAAAGATATTATTCTTTTTAAGATAATAAAAATAATTTAAATAAATTATTAAATTATATATTCATTGTTGAGAATGAAAATAAAATTATGATACTAAC
>NC_029793.2:103800672-103828020 GCF_000816755.2 Arachis ipaensis
AAGAATAATTATGTTTATAAAATGATTAATTATCATTTACTTCGGAGAATGATATTAATATTAAATAAAGTATTATACATAAAAAAAATAATATAAATAAATCAAACAACGATAATAACATAACAAATAAGAGAAAATATAGGAAAGGAAGAGAGACAGTAAACTGAAATGCATGAGAAAAAATAGAAAATTACCGAAGAAAGAAAAAAAAGCGTTTTGTTTCTATAAGTTTTAATACTAATCCCTTTGAAAGTTTAATGCAGTAATGGATAAAAAATTTAATTGAGTTGAATCACTTGGCATGAGTTTGTTTTCAACGTAATGCATAGATACTAGTATTTAAATGCATAGTTATTATTTAAATGCATGTGTTAAAAAAAATGAGGAGTTTGATTATGGCCCAGCGTTCAAAACCACAATTAGTCAATGCATAAAATTGATATATAGGAATTGATCATATGTCATATAGTTAAAAAAAAGACATATAGGAAATAAAAAAAAATGTATATAAGGATAGGCTACGGATTCGTTACTCCTACTTTTATGTGGGAGTAACATTAGCCATCATAAAAATATTTATAAATAGCACCCCGTTTTTGTATTTTTGGAAGGATTTATAATTAAACCTTTTACCCCTGTATTTTTTCTTTTTACACATTCTTCCTTTTTCTTTTAATCATAGTTTCAAAAGGGACGAGACATTTGGCTCTGCTAGGGTTCTTGCCTCCTTCTACCAGGTCGCTGGTTCTCTATTCCTCTCCCTCTGTGGTTCCTATCTCTGATCATCGTGCACCGTTGTTGGTTCTCTGCTCCTCACCGTGCGCCATCGCTACTGCTCTGCTCCTCTCCGTGTCTCGTGGTCGTTGGTGGGTGATCTCGCCGTGTCTTGCTTCCGTGTCTGCTCGAAGTTGAAGCAATATTTCTTCTCTTGTCTGGACTCACTCTGGCTCTCTGCTTTAGTTCGGTAGTTCAATTCAGGTATCTCTCTCAATTTAGTTTCTTTCTTCTCGAAGTTTCAATTTTTCAATTAAGAAATGGAAATAATATGAAAGAGTCTAATCTGCCGCCGCGCAAAACGCCGTTTTTTGCTCCTGCGAGCTTCTCCTCCTTCCTGGAGCTTTTGCTCTGGTAGCTTCTCCTTATCCATTAACGTGCCTTCGCCTCCTCGATCTGTTTCTCAATTTGCGTTCTAACTTCTCACTTTTAGATCTGTAACTAAATTCACATCCTCTTGTTCTGATTACTTCAATGATTGTTATATGCTAATTATTCTAATTACATCCTCTCTCAATAATATTTTCGATTTCGATTTTGAATTCACTCTTAATTATTTTTTCTAGCATTTCATCTTTCATGAGGCTTTGATAATTGACTGGATGCTCTTTATTTCTAACTCTGTATGTTCTCCAGTTTTTCGGCTGCATAGCAAATGTTTTGCTGATAATCTGTTTCCTGTCTCCTTACTTTTGCTGCCTTCCCCAATTAAATCTTGTTTAAAATATGGATGATGGACTGCTGAATCTTTATTGCTGTTTTTGGTATTTTATTTATTTAAATTTTTTCGTGGCTAGTCTAATAGGATGTCCTTAAAATTTGTAGTATTTTAGGCTATCCTTGGAATTTAATAGATACCATAACTTCAGGATATCTTTTCAATATATTGTGGAATGAATTAGTCCAACACTTCCCATTATACATCCTCATGACTTACCCTTTCAGATTGTTTCAGCACTTCCCTGTGTACTAATCATATTTTCATTTTCCATTTTAAAGGCCGAGCAGCACCTTGCCCTTCTATGTTTGGGAGAGATTGGTAGGAGGAAGGATCTTAGTGCACATGCTCATATAGAAAATATTGTCATTGAATCCTTCCAATCTCCTTTTGAAGAGATAAAGTCTGCTGCCTCTTATGCTCTTGGTAATATCGCTGTTGGCAACCTTCCAAAAAACTTGCCGTTTATCTTGGATCAGATTGATAATTAGCAGAAGAAACAGTATCTCTTGCTTCATTCTTTGAAGGAGGTGTGGCTCAATGTGTGGTTGTTTTGTGCCTTGCTGTTGGGGATCAGAAGTGTTCATTGATGTATTCGCATTTTGGTTAGATTAGCTAGGTAGTTTAAGTAGTTTTAGCTTAATTTCATGCATTTTATTCAAAATAAACAAGCATTTGAATGAAGTTTCTTATTATACACTAATATATCAAGGACTAAGTGATTTTGTAGTTGATTCTAAGCAAATGACATAAGAAAGTGTTGAATAGTTGAATTATAAAAATTGGATACATTATATTTCGCTTCTATGTTTGAATAATTTGAATTGGATACATAAGAACTCGTCCACAGTGAAAGAATTGGTCTTAATCTTGTTTTGGCAAGCAATTAATCTTGTCAATTTTTAAATACAACACAAATAACAAACTACAATAGCATAGACAAGGTTATGTGACAACTAAAATGCTATGAAAAATAAAGAATTACAACAAAAATACAATAATACATATGAGTTCCAATTAGAAAAGAGAGAAGAAAGAAAATAAATATGCATTCAATATCACGTTTCTGAAATTTAAATATTTTTAAAGTTTAAACTAACAAGTTTTACAAAAGGCATCATAAGATAAAATCAATTAAATTCCTTCAAGAGTGCATCTTTGTCCAAAACTACACAAGCCAACACAATTTTCCTTGACTGCTCCTTTGTTGTATACCAATACGGTGGGCAGATTTTGATCCGGATAGTTGGGAATGCAATCAGTTGATATTATCTTAACAAGTTTATTTTGTTACAGGATATCTTGTGACAAATTCTTCAATGCATTGCATCAAAATCCCACATTCAGCAATGTCAAAAATAAAGTACAACAAACTTCAATAACAAGCACAAGAAGCATAAAAATAAAATTAAACAAATTTGGATTACCCAAGTAATTTATAGATATTATATGAGGACGTGTGGTGTTCAGAAACATTTTCTGGAATTTGAACTTAGAAATGTCATCTAGCATACCCATCTTTGTAAAGGATGACAACCACCCAAACATCAGAGGGAGCCTGTGAAACCTCTCGAACAAAATCAGATCCTGAAATTGGAACCACTGATCCAAACCTCAACTTTAGCTGCTTCCTTCGTCTCAGCCAATCTCTTCTTCCTGTTAAAGCACAATGCCTAGTAATGTGGTTATTGATAATAATGAGTCCAAGATTCTTGTGACTATGGCAGGGGATGAAAACCCTTCCTACTTAGTTGAACCAATTGCTTCTTTGAATTGTTGCACTTGTGATTGTGAAGCTAATCCAACACTACCTTTATCAAGTTTAATCAATGAAAAAATACTGACCAATTGATTAGAAACAGATTCACAATGATTTTTGTTATGGTGCTTCTTCTTCACCTTTCACATTTGAGTAGTTTTTAGGTTCCCTGAATATGTCAGGCAATTAAGAGTATCTATGTAATAATCACAATGATTTATATCATAAGATATAGAATAAAAACAAGACTTAATCTACTTACACCTAATTCATCATTCATTCCCATGCCAAACTTCCAATTTATCAAAGCTTCATGACTTCAATTTTATCTAAGCTTCATGACTTCAAATGAACTCTAGAGTTTGATATCTTTGTTCGAAATTATTTGTTATGAATATTAAATTTATCAAACTGAAGCAAAAAAAAAACCATAATTAATCAGACATTATGAAAGGTGTACACAGACACTGTAACATTTGAGCAAATTAAGAGAAGTTCAACAAGCAAGTTCGCATAAACATTAATGCAAAGATTTCAATACATCCTTAAAATATGCATGAGTTAAGTAAAAACATATTGAAGGGACTACAGAAGCTCACAAATTCAAAATATTAAGATCCTTCAATAGTTTCCTTAAGTGGAAATCAAAGTTGGATACAACAGTCATCTTAACTGTGCCAGTGTTTATCATGTTACTATGATAGGAGGGACAAACTTAAAAGAAAACAATGGTTAAGGAGGAAAAAGATATATTTGATTCGTGAAACTTCCAGCATCCTTGAGAAGAGTAGTTGTTTCATAAGCTCCATCTGAAAGATGCCACACATCTCCATTTGCACAATACTAACATGAATAACACTAAGTTCAGAAACAAGCATGTGTCATATTGTATATTTGAAATTTGAAGGCATGTGTCAGGTATTTTTAAAATCTCCTGCTAATTTATTTTTCCTGGATAAGTATGCAATAATATATAGATAAATAGAAACAACAGATGAATTCTGAGGAATGAACAAGAAGGAAGATCAGAAGATGAACAATTAAAAAGGATAGATATTATCAAAGTATTCAAGGTTTTGAATCTTTTGATAGGTAAGAACTGAATTTTCCAAAACAGTTGTGCAATTCATAGATAAATTAACTTTATTAAGAGAATCATCATAAATTGGTACTAATATAACAAATAGAGCAGTCTCCTACGCAGAATGGTCACATTGTAAACTTCTTCAAAATAATCTTCATCACTGCAACCAGGGACTTCAGAAATTACAAGTTTTCAAAATGGCCTCCCATCTCCCTGTTAAAATACAAGTATAAAATATAAGAGAGTGTGTAGTAATGATATGACTGCATAAAATTCTTTTGAAATCAAAACAACATTCAGATAAAATTATTAAACACATAAATAAATCTATTGCCAATGAAAATTGCACATTTGCACACTTCTCAGAATCCATACTGTGGCAAACGAAGAACATTCAAATTCACATAAAATTTTCATAAAAAAGAAAATAAAGTAAAATAAAAATAAAATGGAGGGAGAAGCAGAGATCAGAGATCAGAGTCGCTGGTGAAGAAGGAGAACAGAAAACGATAAAGTGGTATACCCGAGTGTAGCGGCAGCGGCAGAAGCGTGTTGCGGCGTCGAGGATCAGAAAACAAACACGGTGCAGGGGAGAACGAGGAAGCAGCGCGAATAGAGAGGAACATAGAACAACCAAGGCGAGTAAAAGAGGCTAAAACCTAGCAAAGCCAAGGATTTCTTCTTTGAATATGGAATTGAAAGAAACAGGAGAAATGTGTAAAACAAAAAGATTAAAGGGACAAATATTTAATTATTAATTAATTTAAAAATAAAAAACGGGGTTTATTTTGTAAATATTTTATTAGTGGTTAATCATACTCCCACATAAAAGTGGGAGTAAGGAATCCATAGCCATAAGGATATGTCTATAGAATGAACTCAATGAAGCACGTCATAGAGATAATAATAAAAAAATTGATGCAGAATAAAATAGCTTATGTGTAGTGTAAAAGAAACAAAAAGAAATAACTGTGGTGAAAGAGAAGTAGAAAATTACTTAGATCATAGTAATATTGTGCTAATAACATGTTATGAAAATAAAGATTAAAGTTTAAATATGCTGCTGCTGATGATGATGAAGGAAACTGTGTGTGAGAAAGAAGTGTGCTTGTTGTATGCAGGAGGAGGCGAGTGTGAGGGATTTAGAGAGAGAAGAGAGGTGAGAACGCTGAGTGCTCAGCTGAGAGATTCCATTTCACCCCCAACAGGAGAACGAGTGCCTAGAATTTCTTTTTTATTTTTTTTTCATTTTCTTTTCTTGTTCCCCCTCCCTTTCTTTGCTTTCCCCACATTCTGTTAGGCACTTTCCCTTTTTCATTGCGCTACCTTCAAGTCTCTGATGGAGCAGCGAAAGCTTGTGGTGAGTCACATAAATTCAACTTGTTTCTCTTCAATCCTCTAATCATATGTATTTAGGAGTGATTGACAATAATTAATGTTCTGGCATTCTTTTTGTTGATGAACATTATACTTAGTCAATTGTTCGCGTGTGTAGTTATTTTCTCACTTTCTGCCTTCGTAATTTTTTCCTAGGTTTTGGGTATTCCATGGGACGTGGACACTGAGGGCTTGAGGGAATACATGAGCAAGTACGGTGAATTGGAAGATTGTATTGTCATGAAGGTTAGTCTATCTTTACATTTTTTATTAAGTGTTGCTATTTCATGTTCAATTCACCATTGGAGAATCCACTTGACATACCATGTCAATTGTAGATTTTCACCATTGATTGACAAGGTGGTTTCTCCTTTAGCTCTTGTTTTTGGTAAGAAAAAATGCTTGTTTATTATGAAATGAAAACATTGCACATGACATGGAGTTACTTTAATCATTTATCCTATACAAATTACGTGAAGTATACTGTGAAACAACTGCCAGAATTAATGCATATGAATGTCTAATTATTTACCACGTCAGTTGTACTTGGTTTCTTAATAAATGCATTGTAGCACTTAGCATTACTCTCTTAGGGTAGTGGACTACTGGTTCTCCGTGAATTATTAGCGATCACATCCCATGAGGTTTCAAGATATAGCTCTTAACCCCAAACTCGTGCAAATATTGCACTCTGCCCCAAAGTTACAAAAATGTTGCACTGCACCCTTAGCACGTTCTAATCTACTTTCTTTATTTTAGGAGCGATCAACTGGACGATCTCGTGGATTTGGATATGTTACATTTGCTTCGGTGGATGATGCTAAGGTAACTGCTGTCTTTATGTAGATGGTCATTTGCACACACTTTATCATGATCTGACTGACTTTCTGGTGGCAGGATGTTCTATCAGGTGAACATGTTCTTGGCAACAGGATGCTGGAGGTCAAAGTGGCCACACCAAAGGTAGTAATCAAATTGCTGATAGGACATTAAATCTATTCTGATTCATTGCTGAGTTATACTATCCTGCTGATTTTGTAATGTTTCATTTTAAAGGAGGAGATGAGAGCACCAGCCAAAAAAGTAACCAGAATATTTGTAGCCAGGATTCCACAATCAGTAACAGAAGCATCTTTTAGAAGGTACATGATTATGTTGTATCTTCATTAAAGATGTGAAGACTCGAGAGTGTTGTTTTCATTGCTAGCATAGTCTTATAATTTTATGTTATTTTCTCTTTTGGTGGTTTTGCAGTCATTTTGAGAAATATGGTGATATAACAGATCTGTACATGCCAAAGGTACTCCACTCCCTGGCATTGTCATACGAGATGTAAATTGTAGTTAATATGTATAATTTTGTATGCATGTACGTTGTTGACAGTTGCCCAGCAGATTTATGCATGATGCACACATATTTATATGATATTATTGTAGTTGTATGAATGATTTATGATTTATTTCCATTTTCCAACAGGATCAAGGATCAAAAATGCATCGTGGAATTGGTTTTATCACCTTTGCAAGTGCAGGTTGGGTTGTGTGCTCTACTCCTCACTACGTGCATATTTTAAGTGAATGGGGTTTATAGTACTCTAGTTTCCTTTTAATGTAACTTGATAGTTATCTAAGAGCTTGATTGACACCTGTTGTAAACACCTTTTTAATGCGTACAATATGTGCCCTCATTTGCTCTATATTTTGGTTTATAGACTTACTTTTTGAGTGTAGTGGAAAGGATGTATCAGTTACTATAAGGAGATTTTCTGTCTTGCAGATTCTGTCGAGAGTTTGATGGCAGAAACCCACGAACTGGGAGGTTCTACCGTGGTGGTTGATCGAGCTACACCCAAGGCAAGAATTTTCATAAAAATGTCTAACGTAAAATGTGTTTGTGGGTATATATTCAGTGCAATAATACTTTTGGATTTAGTTGCATACACGAGCCATTTGTTTTTCTACCGAAAGGTATTTTATTTGTTTTGGTTTTCGTTATAACGTTGGTCAAATAATATTGTATATGCCATTTGCAGGATGATGACTTCAAGCCAGTAGGCAGGATGCCACAGGGAGGGTATGGTGCATATAATGCTTATATTTCTGCAGCAACTAGATATGCAGCACTTGGTGCTCCTACTTTGTATGATCATCCAGGCCCAGTCTTCGGAAGTAAGCATGGAATAAAAGCTCTGGTGTATGGAATAAAGATGACTATTGTTGCTGCATACTGATTAGCTTATTCTCTAAATCAGGGGGAGAACCATCTCGTGGAATCGGTAAGAAGATTTTTGTTGGCCGACTTCCCCCAGAGGCAACTTCTGAGGATCTTCGTCAATATTTTGGAAGATTTGGCCGTATTTTAGATGTTTATGTTCCCAGGGTAAGATATTTAAGAACACATACGAGTTTTCTAAACTGCTGAGATCAACAGTCTTCTTTGATGTAGGATCCTAAGAGATCAGGTCATAGAGGTTTTGGATTTGTTACTTTTGCTGAAGATGGTGTAGCAGATCGTGTCTCACGAAGGCCTCATGAAATTTGTGGACAACAAGTACATTATTTAGCATTTGTTTCTATCTTGGATTGTTCCCTATTTTCACAAGTATCTGTTGCCTTTTCTTTGCAATTGAAATTGAAATATATCTATGTGGTGATAGAAGGGAATATATGTTGATTGAGGTTAACTGCCTGTCTTTTGAATGCCCATTTATTATTTGATGTTTGAAGCATGCTATTGTTGGAATAACATTGGAACACTTTAGTATCTAAAGTTGGTACTTTATGAAGAAGAGATGAGTCATAATATGGATTTGTGATTTTGTTCCTATTTATGGAAACCTATCATAGTGCATCGCTATATACGTTGCTTATATCACATGACAAGAAATCTGTACCATAGAACTTTATGATACTTTTTATGACATTACATCTTGGATCTTGCTGTGAATGTCAAGCTGAACTCGATGGTAATTGTGTGATTATATACAGTGTGGCAGATTTGTACATAATGGTGCACAAATTTGTTCTTCTAGTGTTGTCTGTATTCCTTGTGATGGAAAAATTGTGAGTATAATTTCTTGGTTTTAAATATGATTGTGCTAGCATCTTGCTCCTGCAGGTAGCATTAGATTCAGCCACACCTGTTGATGATGCAAGTCCGAGTGGGAATTTTATGATGAATGGTGTGGGTTCTTTTGGGGGTTATGGAGGTCCTATGCGAACTTATGGGAGGATGTATGGTAGCCTGGACTTCGATGATGTGAGTATATACACAGTAATGATTTGATGTGAAGAAAATGGAAATTGGATTAATGTGATTTTGCAAGTGCACCGTGCATGTTAAACATGGGCACTATTTAAGTATATATTAAAGTACCATATAGTTGTACGTATTTGGCTTTTGCTTATAATCTATTTTCTTTTGTAGTGGGGTTATGGAATTCCCAGTGGGAGGCCATCAAGAGCAGATTGGAGGTATAGACCATACTAGGAGAGAGCACAGTTTTATTGGTATCATCGCCGTCCGAAATGCTAAAATAGATGCCAGCGAACTGTTTCTATATTTAATAATTTTTAAGTTGTAGGCACTATGGATTGGATTCTAATTTATGTATTGTAAACCAGATAATACTGTTTCCCCTCATATGTTTTTATTATCGTGTATGTTAGTTGTATTGCATTTGATTCATGTCATAAAGATTTGACAAAGTTTAGTTTATTGCTAAAAGGTCCAACGTAATCTTTCCTCTTTTATCCGAGTTTGCAACCAGCTATGGAACAGATGATGAAAAAATGTGTTCCGTGTATTTGCAGTGTTGATACTGATTTATGATTCACCATAAATAAATGTAGTCTTTTGCCTAACCTACAGGTCAAGAAAACTTGGCTTTGATTTTAGTCCTCTTTATGTAGTGGAATAGCTTTTTGGTTACGTCCGCAAAATGTTTTTAACCGCATGGATGTAGTTCATTTAATTATAACTAAGAGTTGAGATAAAAACACTTGTAACGCCAGAAATTATGGAAAAGGATTATCGTTATAACTTATAAAAGTTGTCAGGCTATCATTATAGTGTTATTTTATCTCAAAATCTTGTAACGTCATTTTCAAAGCAAGCTCGCTGATTTTGTTGATATGTTTATTATTTTTATGAACAAGCAAAATAACTGATGGTTATATGGTACACTATCCTTTAATCACATGTGCAGGCCGAATGGCTTAGTATAGTTAATGACTACGTCCGTGTGCGTCTACATTCAGTGCTCTTAGCCTGACAATGATATAAGGAGAATAAATGAAGGAATTTTAATTGATGGATATTCTTGGTAAAAAGGGGATTCAGGACACAGATGTAGGTGATGTAAGGATCTATGCTTAGGCTTGAACCACTGCAAAATATATCAAATCAAATGGCATCAACCAAATGCAGTATTCACATTTCATATATAAGGCGTAATTTTGTATTCTCTATTGTGTTTATTACGAGACAAAATCTTAATGACAAGAGAGAGTGCAAGTAAAAATAGCTATGTGATGTGTATATAAAAAATCTAGCCACCCATAAAGAATGTGTGTTGTAATACAAAATAGACGTTAAAAATAAGTTAAATAATGTATTTATACACGAATACATAATGGCTAATTTAGTGATTGATTTTTTTTGTGCACGTAGTATTTTTGATATGCATATATGGGGTGAATCAGTGATCAAAAGTGCTAAAGCATCTGCTTGGAGACCATAACTGAATATAATTTGGTAATGAAAAACCTTGAGAAGCTTGGAATTCTGCTTGCCCTGTTGTCCTTGTTCTTGTTTTTGAGGCATTGCTATTGAACTTCTCATCTTTTCAGCTTTCATCTGCGCCCTTCTCAGCTTGTTTAGAATCTTATCCATTGATGACGATCTCTTCTTTTCCAGTTTCATCTGTATCAAACCTCTTCACCATTAGGGGGAAAAATGACCTATCTGCATACATTTTGTGAGCTTTTTCTACACAAATTTTAATGCCTTCCTTGCTTATTGATCTTATCATAATATATATACATATATATATTGTGTTGAACTAAGGACACACTCCATATGAGAAAGTTCAACTTCAAAGCAACAGATTTTGATGAACTGAAATGAAACCTCGAGTTTGCGTATTGTTGCTTCAGCCTTTGCCTTCTGTTGGCTTTCCCATGCAACGATTTTGGCTTCCTCTTTCTGAATCCTACAACGAAATAGAAGTTCATCGGAAAACACACAATCAGAACAACTAAATTATATGTCTCTAGTTCATTGAATGATATGAACATAACAATGATGACATACTTGGTTATGTCCATGGTGGACTTTGCAATATCTGAACATGAAGTTTGGATTTCACTATTACTTTCTTGAAAGGAGGTGAGCTTTGTTGCATGACCTTTAGGCCACCTAATAACAGTGGCCTCACTATCAACCTCAACATCTCTAACCTCTAATTTACCAGAATGTCCATTTTTCTGATCCATGGCTGATGTCGGCGATGAATTCGCATCGTCCTCATTCTCCGGAGGGCTCATCTGGGTACCGTGATCACGTCTTGAGAAAGGTGACATTATGCGGTTCTCCTCATTCTTAGGGTTCTCATCTGTAAATAAAAGTAACTGAAAACATTTTAAGTATATGCAGATTCTCAGACATTAATATAAACAAGTGAATAAATCTTGGCAAACAGAATATCTTTTTGCAATTATAGCTAAGCGCTGGATCCAACAATATGAAATATGCAATTTTGATTGGTAACTAGGCTGCCCAAAAACAAGAAGCACATACCTTGAGAATTAGGCGAAGATGGGTCACATAACAATTGATTCCACATGGGAGCCAGAACACCATTGTTGTCATTGAGCACCGCACCAGTAGAACATGGTTGCATAACATTGCCGATATCAAAACGGTGACCAAAATCATTGTCATGCGCATCAAAATGATGAAGAGAGAGAGCATCTGGTGCCAAGACTCCTGTTGTGAAAGATGAACCAACCATCAAGTTCCTCACAAGCAAGCCTTGGCGCAGTGGAATTGTAGGTGAATAGTTCGAGTAGTAGGATGATGATGATGTTCCTGGAGGCATAATTGGACCACTCTTTGATTTTGGATGCCTTTGAAGTTGTGATCGTGAATATGAGTTTCTGTTGTTGTTGCTGCTGCTGCCATAGCCTGAAACTGGGCTACAAATCCATCTCTCAGCATCATCCCATTTAGAAGGCATTGTTCTTCTTCCACTGTTGAATGATGTCAAACCAGAATGCCTTCTGATTCTGCTTGTTTGATTCAACACTACTCTCTCTGAATTCCATCCCTTTTGGCTCCCGATGCTTCTTTCACTATGATTTTGCATATCTGGGATTAGAAATGAGCCCAGTTTCATGGAGGAACTAGAGTTATTATTATTACTCTCCATGAGAAAAACTAGGGTCAGTTCTTCACTTTTCCTGAAGCTTCATATTTGTTGTTGCCAAGCTCTTAAAGAAGAACCGAGGTAGTACAAATTTAGAATAGAGATTAAGTGAACATGTTTTTGCCTTTTTGGCTCATCTACTACTACTTCATGTACAACTATTCTTACTTGGGGGTTGTTGAAAACAATGTTTGCTTCTATCTGAGCCAAAAAGAGAGTGTAATGGATTTTGATCACTCATGACTCCATCACACGGTAAGATTAGTCCATTTCACAACAAACCAAAGCAACGGGCCCTGAATTGAACTGAATAGGAAGAAGCCGAGAAATTCAGGTAGAGAGAGATGTTACTGCTGATTTTGTTGCTTAATGTTAGTCAAATTTGACAGGTCAATATTATTGTTGATTGTAGAGCAGTGTCTTTGAATACTGAACAGGACTAACCATGATTATTTTTAAAATAATATCAATATATAGAGGATCCATATTGCAAGATTATGTAAAATGCTTGATAATGATGGGTAGAAGAAGTATTAGATAAGTTGAGAGGATTGGATGTACATAACACATAAGTCCAATAATACCAATGAATGAAGCCACTTTGTTAAGATAACATTGCTTTGGAACATTGGGTGTGGAACAACAAGCAGAACAAGACAAGAAACATTAGCTGTCACCTGTCAGGCATGCTTGATCATGTCCTCTTCCTATTCCCCAACTGATTTAACTCCCCAAGCTAGTAACAATTTCACTCACAAAGCGATTAAAGAATAATCACTACTCTTTCTGCGTTCTTAACCTGAATCAAATCAATTAAGAAGAATTGACTTTGTGATACGCGCTCAACGTCGAAAGATTTTCGGGCCCATCAATTCAAGTTCTAGATGACAAATGAAATACGGCCCAAAGTGACAGAGGCAACAAGTTTTATACAACTATTGTTGGGCTTCACTTTAGTTTTTACTAAATTAATCATTTCAGATCAAATCCTAAAAGTCCCTTAATAGCCCATATTTTTTTCATGATAAAAAAACACACGAGCAAAACTAAGGGGCATTACGCCCAAAAAAAAAAATATATATATGTGAGTGATGAAAATTGCTTTATTAATTGAAACAAAATAGATAGGGCTATTAGCCCTGTTGTAATAATAATAAAAAAAATTGAAACAAAATATATTTTTTATCTTTTCAATTAATTGAACTATTTTAATTTTTAGGAAAAATTTCACTCCATTCTCCTGAGAGATACTAAAATGATATTCTCATCTCCTCTATTTGTAAAATGTACATTTTCCTCCCTTATAATTTTTAGAGTAAAGGACAAATAGGTCCCTGACCTTTTTTCTGCGGACCATTGAAAAATACTTTTAAGTCCCTGACGTCCTTAAAAGTTGGACGGATCAGTCTCTCCGTCCAAATACCTCCGTCAGACCTAATGAAAAAATCTGACGTGACTACCGTAATGCTTGTCATGCGTACGCGTGGGTCACACGTACGCGTTGCCTGACCTCTCACGCGAACGCGTCGCGTTGCCATGAATTCAGCAAATCCCCATTTCTGTATGAATTCTCCACTTTGTATGCTTTTTTTTTTTTCATTTCTTTCAAGTCATTCTTGCCTTCAATGTAAAACCCGATCAAACCGTAATTAATTAAATAATAAATTAAATAGAAGCGAATATGGTTAGAAAATCTAGCAATCAGAATTTGATAATTTAAATATGATATTTGGACTCAGTGGATTTTTCTGAGTCGGAAAACATAGTTTTCTGCGTAAGAACGCGCACTGGAATTTTGACCGGCAGTACCGGCTGAGATCTGTCTGGTACTGTAGCTGAAAAAATTAATTATAAGTGAATAAGGCTAAACAATTAGGATTTATAATTAGGACAAGTGGAAATATTTAAAATGCGATTTAAAGCTCTAATCTTGAAGGTTTTGGCCCAAAATTGGGCCAACGGACAAAAATAAGTGAACTGGGCCCAAGTGGGCCTAGGACCTAACATATATAAACATTAGTTATGAGCATTTCAACTCATTTACTCTAAAGAAAGAGGGTAGGGGCGCTGAATTGAGAGAAGAGAGAAGAAAGGAGAAAACCTAATCCTAGCTCCAACTTCAAATCGCCATAACTTGAGCTACATAACTTCGATAGACGAGCCGTTTGTGGCCACGCGTCGCTCTTCTCATCCTCTACATTTTTATCTAAGTTTTGTGGTGAGTATTTCATTCATCTCTGTCCAGTTTTTGAAATTTCCTACTGTTATATATTTTTGGGTAGTTAGTGTTGAAATCTTGTGATTTTGGTTGTTTAGGGATACTCTAACATGGATTCTAAGTGGGTTCTATCCCTATTTCATATGGGCTGAGGTAAGAAGTACTCAAATCCTTGTGATTTATCATTTTCATGAACCCTAGGTTGATGTATATATGTGAAATTGGTTATGTTAGTGTATTTGGTGATTTTGGTGCACAATTAGGAGGTTGGTGTTGCTTGCGGAGCTTTGCTGAGGCTTGGAGCTAAGGGTTGGTGGAGACTTCCAAGAAGAGCTCAATTATTTTGACTACAAGAGGTACGATTTAAGTTTCATTTAAGTACCGTGTGGTGTGATGAGAATTCCTAGGCTAGATGTCCCTAGGATTAGGTTTGGATGGTGTAAATGGTTGGTACTAATATGCATAGTTGATATGTAATGTAAATTAGTGATTGAGTTGAGAATTGTATGAATTTGTATGTTTGGTGTGTTGAGAATTTGATGAATTGGATAATGAATATTGGTTTGTGGAATATGCACTTAAATTGTGCAATTGGGCCGGAGGCCGTGAATTTTGAGCCGGAGGCCGAAAAGAGGTAAGGAATGTAAGTTGATGTGTGTATTGTGTGATGATATAAGAGGTTGGATGGATTTTTGATATTGAATGTGTGGATAATTGACTTGATTATTGTATAATAGGATTTGAGTAATTGAGGTGTAGAATTTAATAGTTTTGGGTGAAATTGTGTACATGAGGTAGGTTTGGTTTTAGTTGAGTGTAATTATGTGAATGTGGTTGGATTATGGTCATTTGGATGAGTGGAAGTGAATTTGGCTTGTGAACATTAGAAAAATTGGTGATTTTTAGTTTTGGGGTAAAAACTTATTTTTGACCAACTTTGGCGGTCCGTAACTCGGTCCACGGAGTTTGGAATTCTTAAAAATGGATTTTTTATGAAAGCTTATTCAAAGATCTTTCCAACGGTTCAAAAATGGTTGAAAAAATAATTTTGCAGAAGAAGTTATGTGTGGTGGAAGTTTGAGGTTTAAAAATGAAATTCTGCAATTTTTTAACTTAGTAAAATTTTTGACAGAATGCACACCCACGTGTATGCGTGGCCGACGCTCACGCGTCGCTTTCAAAATTTCACTCCCCACGCGTGCGCCTGGCCGACGCGTATGCGTCGATGAGCTAAATCAGTTGCCTAGCCAAAATTCCCAAAAGTTGTGCCTGAGTTGTGCTGGTTTTGTGCCTGGGGCATGAAACGCACCCACGCGTACGCGTAGCTGACGCGCAGGCGTCACTTGGCTTTTCTACTATCCACGCGTGCACCTGGGGGACGCATACGCGTCACTTGAACTTTGCTGCCTTCCACGCGTGCGCATGGGGGACGCGTACGCGTGACCCCATTTTCACCCCAAAGCTGATTTTGAGTTTTTAAAGCCAAATTTTAGACTTCTAAGTCTCCATTCCCACCCTTTATGTCCTAAATACTTATAGTATGCCTAGCAATGAGAAGAGGCTAGGAGATGTGGTAACTTGTAGACGAAGTAAGGGGATAATTAATGATGAATTATGATTAATGATGACTGTATGAGTTGCTGAGGGTAATGATGGAAGTGCAGTGTATGCCGTGAGCCAAATGGTTGTATTTGTAATGATTATTGGCAGGAAATGAAAATATGGCGTTGAGTGATTATTTTATCTTGAGCTCTCTTTCCCGAAAGTGCGACCCCAGAGAGATGAAGGAAGGTGAGGATCCCCTTCCTTGTTCCTCCTGGTATTGTGAAATCGTCCCCAGCGAGATGGTGGGAGGTTAAGATCCACTCCTTGGTTCCTCTTGGGCATATGAGAACGTACCTCCTGGGTAGATGCAAGGGTTGTGGTTGCGCCCCACTTTCTCCAGGTTGGTTAGTATAGAGGCTCCCCAGGTAGACGTATCAGGTACGCGCACACGTCGCCATGGACAGCTCTGAATCATGCGTACGCATCAGGCACGCGCACGCGTCGCTTCTCGCTGGTCAGCTCCTTGGTTTCTTCTCTTTCTCTGTAGAAACTCCATCAAATCCATCCGAATGCTACCTAAAATAAACAGAATTGCACAAGACTCAAAGTAGCATCTATAGTGGCTAAAAGATAATTAATTCTTGATTAAACCCAACAAATTGAATGCAAATTCACTAGAAAAAGATAGGAAAGATGCTCACGCATCACAACACCAAACTTGAATTGTTGCTTGTCCTCAGGAAATCAAACTAATATAAGCTTAGGATGTGAATTTGCATGAGAATGAGAGTTTGATTAAGCTCATGTCTCTTCTTATAGTGGGCTTTATAACTGCAATCTTGAATAGTTTTGACATCTCACTCTCCTTTGAATCAAAAGGATGTCAGTGTCATTTGGAATTAGAATCCGGATAATATTATGATTTCTCTGATCTTTTGTAACTCAATTTAACCTTTGAACACAGCAATTTTTCTTTTCTTTGGTGCTTTGCACCTTGAGCCTAGCCGTGACTTAAATGTTTTGTCTCAAGCTTCACTTGACACAGAAACACCACAAGCACTTAACTGGGGAACTCTTTTGAAGTTCTGATTTTTCTTTCAGTTACTCCCAGACAGTGGTGCTCAAAGCCTTTGGCATACTCTGCTAATTGCAATTGATCTTGAATCTAAATATTTTGTCTCAAGGATTACTTGACACAAGAACACCACAAGCATGTGACTGGGGAAACAACTCTTTGAGCTTATAATCATGTCTGACCTCCCTAGTTATTGATGCTTAGAGCGTTGGACCATGCTTTTATATATTTTTTTTTGTTTTTTTTGCTGTCTCTTTTGCTTCAAGGATTAAATTTTTGTTTATTTCAGAGAAGTCATAATAATTCTCTAAATTCCTGTTTCTTGTACTTCAACATTCTTTGATTCAAATTTAAATATGCACTGTTCATGTCATGCATTCAAAGTCACAGAAAATACCACCACATTTAAGTGAATAAGACTACTCTTCAATATAAACTCAATTTCTCATGCAATATATCACTTCTTTTTTTTTCTTTTTAGATTCAAGTTCAGTGAGCGATACATGAGACAAATAACAGAATGGAACTAACTTTAAGAATTGAAAGTACTAAAGACCATGCAGGCAATCAAAGCAACAGAAAACAGAAAACAACAAAATAAGAGCGAAAGAGAAATAGAATGAAAGGAACTCAACCACCTCAGTTATTCTAGTGGCCATTTCATTCCTCCATGAAGAACCTTCATCTCCCTTTGGTGCTATTAAAATAAACAGAAAAGCCATAAGCGAAGCGACAACACCAAACTTAAAGGTTTGCTTGTCCTCAAGCAAAGAAGAACTGAAAACAGAGATCGACATAAAAAAATAGTATGATGAAAGAAGAATAAAAGGATAAAAGAACAAGAGAGAATTAGGATGGGGGATAGATGAATTGAAATCAGGCGCTGAGGGGTTTAATTTGGGTGTCGCAAGCGACGCGTACGCGTGGATCGCGCTTATTTTTAGGCGACGCGTACGTGTCTGGGACGCGTACGCGTCTGGATGGCCAGGATTTGGAAAACGACGCGCACGCGTCAGGGACGCGTATGCGTGATGGGACTTATGCTTTCAGCAGCATTCCAGCCCCACACCATCATAACTCTCTGGCCATGCACCCATTTACGCTGTTTTTCAAGGTCACGCACATGCGTCAGGGACGCGTACGCGTTAGTGGCCATTTGCGCAAACGACGCGCACATGTCAGGGACGCGTACGCGTGATGCGACTTGTGCTTCCAGTATAGTTCCAGTGCTACTCCTGCTCATCTCTCTGTTCACTCTTATTTGACACGCACATACATATGACACGTACACATCAGCAACGCTTGCGCGTCGTGTGCTCGTTTTTTTTATATGTCGCCTGAATTGTTCGGTTCCTGTTATAAAATAGCTGCATGATCAGAAAAATAGTAAAAACTCAATAAAAATCAAATAAATAAGAAAATCACTACTACGAAAAATAACTAAGGATACGAAATTATCGGGTTGCCTTCCAACAATCGCTTCTTTAATGTCACTAGCTTGACACTTGATTGTTGAATTTTCTTCCTCTTCTTCCAGTTGGTTAAAAGAAATGTCTCCAAGGGGGGGAGGTAAAAATTAGTGCCCCCTGATATAAATTCCTCCGAACAAGCTTTCTTTTATTGTGATTAACTTGATTCACCTTGCTTGTTGGTGTAGAGGTTGGATTGTTTTTTTCTGACCTTCTCTCTTTCATGGATATTTTCTTCGGTTTCTTGATCACAATCCCCTTTTCAGTGCTTTCCTTGGTTTCCTTGATTTCTATGATTTCAAAATTTGGGTGTTGTGTGATGGTTAGAGTGTAACCTTCATCAAGAACTTCTTGAATTGGTGGTTCAATAAACTCACTATCTATACCAGTCTTTACTTCATTGGAGTGTAGATTCTCATCATTGTTTTAATCCTTTACAACCTCCTTTGTTTGTGCATTTTCCTCCTTTGTCTTTGCATTTTCCTCTTCTCCCATGTGTGAGGGTGGAAAGTTCTCTAATTCATTGGAGTATAAACTCCTTTGATTGATTTCCTCACTTTCTTCTATAGAATCTTGCATTATATCTCTTGGGAAGAAATTTGCTTGTTCCTCTTCCTGAGACTTGATAATTGACTGCACATATTTCTCTACATTTTTGACATTCGTCTTTATATCATGTATGAATTCTTTCATGAGAAGCTCAATATCTGATGGTACTTGAGATGAATAAGGAGATGGTGGCTCTTGATATGAATAAGAAGGAGATGATGATTCTTGATAAGAGTAAAAAGATGACGGTTCTTGGTATAAATAGGGAGATAGTGGCTCTTGATAAGGGTAGAAAGATGATGGTTCTTGATATGGATAGAGAGATGGTGGTTCTTGATATGAATATGGGGATGGTGGTTCTTGATAGTTGGAACATGGAGCATTGAAGTTTCTTTGGTTTTGATTTTGCCAACCGAAATTCGGATAGTTCCTCCATCCACAATAATATGAATCACTACTTGGGTGTGAGTAGTAACCCATGTGATCTCTCTCCATTATTTTTTCTTAGCACAAAACACCAAACAGAATTAAATGCACCATGTGGTAAACAGGCAAGCAAAGAAGAAAGAACATAAAGGAAATTTAACTCAATAAATAAAATAACTAGGAAGAATAAAACAACTAAGGGGACACCAAACTTAATTTCAGAAATCAAGAAAAAAGAAAAAAATAATGGTTTAATTGAATAAATCAAAATAATTTTTTTTTGAAAATACTAAAGCAAAATTTAAATAAAATTAAAAGTAAAACGCCTAATCTGAACAATCAAACAACTGATAGTTGTTAATCACAATCAATCCCCGGTAACGATGCCAAAAACTTGGTACGGAATTTATAACCCACAAACTAACCGGCAAGTGCACCGGGTCGTACCAAGTAATACCTTAAGTGAGTGAGGGTCGATCCCACGAGGATTGAAGGACTAAGCAACAATAGTTGATTAATTTACTTAGTCAGGCAAACAGAAAATAGTGTTGGAGAGTTCAAAAAGCATTAAATTAAAGGCAGGCGAATAAATAAGTTGGGAATAAAATATGGAGAAGGCAGTTAAGGCTTCAGAGTTATCTATTTTTCGGATTGACTTTTCTTATTAATTTATTTTAATCATGTAAGATTTATTTCATGCCAAACTATATGTGACTAGACCCTAATTCCTTAGACCTTTCTAGTCTCCTATAAAATTTATCAACTGCCAATTCCTTGGTCACTTAATTCCAATTAGAGGGTGAAGCTAAATTCTAGCTTATGTGCCAAAATAAATCTAATTACCCAAATATAAAAGGATTATATGTCACATATCCCGTTAAATCTAGATAATTAAAATTTAGGAGAATTTGTTTTCAAGCTGTTGTTTTAGTAAAGAGCTTTTCCAAGTTATACAAGAACTCAATTAGAAAGAGGGTCATACTTCCGTTCCACCCAAATTCATAAAATAAGAACGAAAACAATTATTGAAATATAAATTAAGACATGAATTAAAATAGAAAAATAATAAAATCAATCCATACAATAGACAGAGCTCCTAACCTTAACAGTGGAGGTTTAGTTGCTCATGGTTCAGAAAGAAAAATAAGGATTCTGATAAAATGTATTTTTGGTTAAGGTGGAATGGGATCCCTCGTGGAATAATTCCAATCCCCTTTTATATCTAATCCTAATTAATTTAAAATCTATCTTCTAAAACTAAAATAATATCTTTTCCTATTTTAAATTAAATTAAAAATAAAGTTTTAAATAAGAATTAATTAAAGCAATCAGCACGTCTTCAATTGATGGATGGGGACCACTTGCTTCGTAGGGTCCACACCTAACTTGGAGTGGGCATAACCATTCTTGTGTGAATCTCCCTTGAATCTCTGCTATCCCCTAGCTCTAGTCTGTGTTTCTGGGCCGAAAACTGGGTTGAAACTCGGCCTGAAATTGCCCCCAGTGTTTTCTACGAATTCTGCACGTGGCGCATGTCATGCGTATGCGCCAGTCACGCGTACGCGTCAGGTACGCGTATGCGTCGCTGTGGAACTTTCGCTTTTCATGCGTACACGTCAGGTACGCGCACGCGTCGCCATGGACAGCTCCGAATCACCCGTACGCATTAGGCACACGCACGCGTTGCTCCTCGCTGGTCAGCTCGTTGGTTTCTTCTCTTTCTCTGCAGAAACTCCATCAAATCCATCTGAATGCTACCTAAAATAAACAGAATTGCACAAGACTCAAAGTAGCATCCATAGTGGCTAAAAGATAATTAATTCTTGATTAAACCCAACAAATTGAATGCAAATTCACTAGGAAAAGATAGGAAAGATGCACACACATCACAGGGCGCAGATACCCTCTAATGGCGACAGGGCGCATACACCCTCTAATGGCGACCGGGCACAGATACCCTCTAATGGTGATAGGGAATGTACTCCCTCTATTGATATTAATGTGCAACAGAGAGACTGTGGCCGGATTAGCTACCGAACATGTCAGGTTGGCTTGATAACCGACAGATGATATCATAAGCCATAGGGCAGGCATACATCATTTGCATATGTTTGAATTGTTTGGGTTTGCATATTTGTTTTGAATTGCTATATCATATATGCTATGTTACCTGATTATGTGCTACCTTTTCTACTTGTACTTTAATTGTGTATTACTTGTCTGTATTGCTTGTGTTTGTACAACTGAGAGGTCCCTTATGTTGGTGTCGGTGGACGCTGAGGGATATTCTTGATGAGATGAGTTGATGATGTAATTGAATAATGACGATGACCATTGAATGAGATAATTTGAGCTCTGATAAAACGCTATTTTACGGTTTATTTTGGATTGAATTGAGCAGATTTTATCCATTATTCTCACACTTATGCATATAAATTGCGTGTTTTACATTTTCCTTCCTAATTCTGTGATATAGTTGAAAACATGTTTCCTAGGCCTTTAAACTGTCAATTTTAATTACCCTTTATTACCATTCGATGTCGTGATCTATGTGTTAAGTGTTTTTAGGCTTTATAGGGCAGGAATGGCTTAGAGGACGGAAAGGAAACATGCAAAAGTGGAAAGAACACAAGAAAATGAAGTTTTGAGAAGCTGACAGTGACGCGTACACGTGGGCGACGTGTACGCATACGCGTGACAAGGATTTTTGCCAAGTGACGCGTATGCATGGACGATGCGTACGTGTGACAAAGCGTCACGTGCTGCAATCTGCAGAAAGCGCTGGGGGTGATTTTGGGCTGGTTTTGGACCTAGTTTTTGGCCTAGAAAACACAGATTAGAGGCTACAGAGTGGAGGAATCATTCATTCATTCGGATACAACTTTCATTCCCATAATTTTAGGTTTTAGATGTAGTTTTCTAGAAAGAGAGGCTCTCTCCTCTCTCTAGGTTTTAGGATTCTTAGGTTTAGCTATTTTCAATTTTAGATTTCTACTCTATTTTAATTTAGTTTCTCTTCTACTCTTATTTGTTCTAGCATTCTAGTTTATTTATTTCCTTTGTTGATTACTTTATGTTACCAATTTAGTTTATGAATTCTCATGTTAGATTTGATTTTCTATTTAATGCAATTTGAGGTGTTTCATGTTTATTGCTTCTTCCTTTATTTGTTATCATTGATACTTGCAATTGGTTGTTTATATTTAATATTCCTTGCTAGTTTTCTCTGTTTTTATGTTGTGCCTTCCAAGTGTTTGATTAAATGCTTGAAAGAATGTTGGAGTAGATTTTTCTCCTCTTGGCTTTGGTTGAGTAATTGGAGACTCTTGAATTATCAAACTCTTTTTTTGATTGATAATTAGAAGTTGCTAATTGACTTGAATGCCACTAAAGCTAGTCTTTCATCATGATTTTGCTATGACTTGTGGAATCAAGTTAATTCATCCACTTGACTTTCCTTCATAGTTAGAGGTTAACTAAGTGGGAGCAATGGACAATTCTCATCACAATTTATAAGGATAATGAGGATAGGACTTCTAGTTCTCATACCTTGCCAAGAGCTTTATCAGCTATTAGTTTAATTCTTGCAATTTACTTTTTCTTGTTCCTTATTCAAAACCCCAAAAAGATACAATCTCATAACTAATAATAACTACACCTCCCTGCAATTCTTTGAGAGACGACCCGAGGTTTGAATACTTTGATTATTATTTTTATAGGGGTTTGTCACTTGTGACAACCAAATTTTTGTATGAAAGGATTATTATTGGTTTAGAAACTGTACTTGCAACGAGAATTTATTGTGAAATTATTTACTAGCAAAAATCCGTTCATCAAAATGGCGCCGTTGTCAGAGAATTGCAAACGTGTGCCTTATTATTGGTTATTATGAATATTGTGAATAATTTTACCTTTTCGTTTCTTTGTTAGTTGTTTCTAGTTTTAGGAGTTTAGTTTCATTATTCCTTATTAGTTTTTGTTTTTTATTTTCTCTTGATACTATGAATTCTCACCCTTTTGGCTATGAGTTTGGTTCAAATCATATTGTAGGGAATGGAAGCTATAATGAGAACATGCATCAAGGATGGAACAATCAAAGGTGGGAGGAGCCACAAGGATTTGATCAACCCTTTCGGCAACAACCTCCTCCGGTCTCAGATAGGTATAACTCCAATCCTAATGCATATCAATCTAATGGATGTGGTAGTCCTTATTGTACTTATCAACAACCACCACCATATGCCTATGAACCACCTCTTCAACATAGTTTTGAACCACCATACTCACAAGCCACCTACAATCAAACACTTTCCTATGATCCTAACCCATATCCACCATACCAACCACCTTATGAACTATATGAACCATATATAGAACCACTCTAATTCCAACACAATTACTCCCAAGAATCACCACCTCTATATACATCATGTCCATATCCATCAACCCAAGAATCTAAGGATCGTCTCAAGGAAACAATGGATCGGCTCCAAGAAACCATCCATCAAAAGATAGGCTCATGTGATTCATACCATAAGCAAAACATGCCCACGGATGATCGTGAAGAAGTAGCCAAAGAGAGGAGTATGGGTGAGATCCTAGAGTTTCAACTTGAGAACCAAGGATTGAAGTGTGTTGTGCAACAAGTAGAAAAGATAGAGAGTGTTGAACCGCCATACCCTTATCATGATGAACCACCCTCATATCATGAACCTTTCCTCTCAAGTAATGAACCCTCATATCCACCCCAATCTGCAATGAATGACACTCTTGGTGTTATTCTTCAAGGGCAAACAGAGATGCAAAGGGAGGTAATAGAATTTACGGCTGTCTTGACCGAGTTAGTAAATCGATTAGCTTCCCAACATTTGGACACTCAGGGAACTCCCATAGCTAAATGTGGAGAACCAATAGAAGAGCATAGCATGAAGGAGACACTAGAAACTCCGGTGGATAATGAGGAACGTGATTTTGTATTGGAACAAGTGGAGGAAGCTGTAGTAGTTAAAGAGGAAGAAGTGGTTGAAGACTTAGGAGACGCTGAACCTCCATGGGAATCTAGAGTTGTAGAGAATTCCTCCAAGAAGATTGAAATTGATGTCAAGAAGGCTAGTGCACAACCTCGATGGCATATTCCCTATGAAGACTTGGATGGGATAGATCAAGAAGCAAGTTCCCTTGGTGATGAAGATCATGAATCAAGTCCTCCTAGTGATGAATCTACATCCGTAAATGAACTCCTTGAATATGAAGACCCCTTCTCTGACTGAGTCTGAGAATGATGTGGAAGTGGAAGTCCTTCCAAAAGGGTGGACGGGAGTTGAGTACGCTTTGTCAAGAACGTTGGAGACTTCTCTACCTAGGTGGCCATCTACTCCTTCATTTGAGTGGGTAAGACTTATCTCTATTCGCTTTACTGTCCCACTTGAATATGGTATTCTTGAAATGGATGGCCAACTTAGGAGGCCTTGTGGCATTAAGCGTAAGAGAAGGATATTTAGTGGTTGGAGTTGCAAATCAAGGCTCATCAAGGTTGATATTTCAAGAGTTAGATATAAGGGCTCAACTGGTGATAATTTGGTTAGATCTAAAATAAGAGTTTGGTACTACATTGAGAATTTGGACTGCTTGCCACCCAGTTGGGACAATGGTGATCCACTTCAAGACGGGTGTAGAAACAAGATTTGGGATCCGAGAATATATGAGGATCAATTTTGGGAGCTCAGAGCTTGTGAAGAATTCCATCAAAACTTGGGAAATTTACTTGGTATTGATAGAGCTTATTGGAAGTCAAAGCGTTGGTGGCAGTTTCAAGATGAGTTCAAGCACAAGCCACCATGACAAGGAGCTCACCAAATGTCCAACTTAAGGACTTTAAGTAAAAGTGCTAGGTAGGAGACAACCCACCATGGTATGATCTTCCTTTTTATTAGTTTTATTTTATTTTTATCAGTGTTAATTTTCAATTCTGCATGTTTACTATTATTTCGCTTCATATTTGATAGGTAAAAAAAAAAAAGAGAGGAATCGATGTGCAAGCGTCTACGACGCGCACACGTCGTGTGTGTATGCACAACATATTGAAAATGAATGGAGAGTTGTGATGGAGACGCGCGGGAGGGGTGCGTGGAGTACTTTGCATTAATCTTTGAGGAACAACAGAGCTCCACACCTTAATCTATGGAGTGTAGAAACTCTACCGTTAAAAATACATAAGTGAATACAGGATAAGCATGGCCGAGTGGCCAGCCTCCCATGGAGGTCTAGAGATCTAAAAATAATCAAAAGATGTTCAAAAGATTTCTAATACAATAGTAAAAAGTCCTATTTATACTAAACTAGTTACTAGGGTTTACAGAAGTAAGTAATTGATGCATAAATCCACTTCCAGGGCCCACTTGGTGTGTGCTTGGGCTGAGCTTGAATGTTACACGTGCAGAGGCTCTTTCTGGAGTTGAACGCCAGGTTGTAACGTATTTTTGGCGTTCAACTCTGGTTTGTGACGTGTTTCTGGCGTTTAACTGCAGACAGCAGCATAGAACTGGCGTTCAACGCCCTTTTACGTCGTCTAAACTCAGTCAAAGTATGGACTATTATACATTGCTGGAAAGCTCTGGATGTCTACGTTCCAACGCAATTGGAAGCGCACCATTTTGAGTTCTGTAGCTCCAGAAAAGCCACTTTGAGTGCAGGGAGGTCAGAATCCAACAGCATCAGCAGTCCTTCTTCAACCTCTGAATCTGATTTTTGCTCAAGTCCCTCAATTTCAGCCAGAAAATACCTGAAATCACAGAAAAACACACAAACTCATAGTAAAGTCCAGAAATGTGAATTTAACATAAAAACTAATGAAAACATCCCTAAAAGTAACTAGATTCTACTAAAAACATACTAAAAACAATGCCAAAAAGCGTATAAATTATCCGCTCATCACAACACCAAACTTAAATTGTTGCTTGTCTCCAAGCAACTGAAAATCAAATAGGATCAAAAGAAGAGAATATACTATAAATTCCAAACTATCAATGAAACATAGCTCCAATTAAATGAGCGGGACTTGTAGCTTTTTGCCTCTTGAATAGTTTTGGCATCTCACTTTATCCATTGAAGTTCAGAATGATTGGCATCTATAGGAACTCAGAGTTCAGATAGTGTTATTGATTCTCCTAGTTAGTATGATGATTCTTGAACACAGCTATGTTATGAGTCTTGGCCGTGGCCCTAAGCACTTTGTTTTCCAGTATTACCACCGGATACATAAATGCCACAGACACATAATTGGGTAAACCTTTTCAGATTGTGACTCAGCTTTGCTAAAGTCCCCAATTAGAGGTGTCCAGGGTTCTTAAGCACACTCTTTTTTTGCTTTGGACCTTGACTTTAACCGCTCAGTCTCAAGTTTTCACTTGACACCTTCACGCCACAAGCACATGGTTAGGGACAGCTTGGTTTAGCCGCTTAGGCCAGGATTTTATTCCTTTAGGCCCTCCTATCCACTGATGCTCAAAGCCTTGGGATTTTTTTTATTTACTCTTGCCTTTTGGTTTTAAGGGTTATTGGCTTTTTGCTCTTGCCTCTTGGTTTTAAGAGCTTTTGGCTTTTTCTGCTTGCTTTTTCTCTTTTTTTTTTTCGCCTATATATATATTTTTTCTTTTTTTTTTTCTGCAAGCTTTGTTCTTTGCTACTTTTTCTTGCTTCAAGAATCATTTTTATGATTTTTCAGATTATCAAATAACATTTCTCCTTATCATCATTCTTTCAAGAGCCAACATGTTTAACATTCTTAAGCAACAACTTCAAAAGACATATGCACTGTTCAAGCATTCATTCAGAAAACAAAAAGTATTGTCACCACATCAATATAATTAAACTAAGTTCAAGGATAAATTCGAAACTCATGTACTTCTTGTTCTTTTGAATTAAAACA
>NC_029793.2:103828333-103834241 GCF_000816755.2 Arachis ipaensis
ACCAATGATGTTCTTGAGCTCTTTTATGTCTCTTCCTTGCCTTTGTGGCTTGATTCCTAGTGATTTTTGGTATTTCTATCCTCAGTTGCTTCCCTTGAGGTATCTCAGGGATCTCTTGATTTACAACCACATGTTCTACCACTGAGCTATAGACCCTTGAGATGAATCTTTCCATCTCCCATGACTCGGAGGTGGAAGCCTTTGCTTCCCTTCCCCTCTTTTAGAGGTTTAGGTGCCATCAATGGTAATGGAAAAACAAAAAGCTTATGCTTTTACCACACCAAACTTAGAATATTGCTCGCCCTCGAGCAAGAGAAGAAAGAATAGATGAAGAAGAAGAAGAAAATATGGAGGAGATGGGGGAGGGGTGTATTCGGCCAAGAAGGGGAAGAGAGGGTTGTGTTGTGTGAAAATGAAGAATAATGGAGGGCTTTATATAGGAAAGGGAGGGTGAGGTGATTGGTGAAGAGTTTTGGGGAAGAGTGTTTATGGGATTGTGTGAAAGAGGGGTGAGAAGAAGTGAATGGAGGTAGGTGGGGATCCTGTGGGGTCCATAGATCCTTAGGTGATCCTGTGGGGTCCACAGATCCTGAGGTGTTCAAGGATTTACAACCTTGCACCAAATTAGGCATGCAAAATGCCCTTGCACACAACTCTGGGCATTCAGCGCCAGATTGGTGCTTGTTTTGGGCGTTGAACGCCCATTTGTTTCCCATTTCTGGCGTTGAACGCCAGAACCATGCTTGTTCTAGGCGTTCAGCGCCAGTTCTTCTCCAGGGTGCAATTCTGGTGTTCAAACGCCCATATGCTGCCCATTTTGGGTGTTCAGCGCCAGAACCATGCTCTGTTCTGGCGTTGAACGCCAGCCAGATGCTTCTTACTGGCGTTTAAACGCCAGTAAGGTCTTCCTCCAGGGTGTGATTTTTCTTCTGCTGTTTTTGATTCCGTTCTCAATTTTTTTATTTATTTTGTGACTCCACATGATCATGTACCTATAAAGACATATAACTAATAAAAATATAATTAAATAAAAATTGGGTTGCCTCCCAACAAGCGCTTCTTTAATGTCAATAGCTTGACAGTGGGCTCTCATGGAGCCTCACAGATGTGCAGAGCATTGTTGAGACTTCCCAACACCAAACTTAGAGTTTGACTGTGGGGGCTCTGGTTGACTTTGTTTTGAGAGAAGCTTTTTATGCTTCCTCTCCATGTTTACAGAAGGATAACCTTGAGTTGTAAGCACAAGGGAGTCCCCATTCAAAGTTAGGGGGCTAACGTTGGCGCAAACTTTTGCTCCTTCCCCATTGAATTTTCATGTGCCAACGTTAGCCCCCTAACTTGGTGGCTAACGTTGGCGCCACAAGCACACTAGGCAAGGCCAACGTTAGGGTCAAAGTTAGACCCCTAACGTTGGCGCCAACGTTGAGATCAGCAAAATGTGCTAGCTGATATGAAAAGTTGGAGCCAAAGTTAGACCCCTAACTTTGGCTCAAACTTTTGGTCCAACTTTTACAAAACTCAAACCCGGTTCAATTGGTTCACTTTGGTTCTTCTTCAAACTTCAAGAGCAATCAACCAAGGCCTCTTTCAACCCAATTCCACCAAGAAGCAAAGGCCCAACTCAAGGCTTGAAGATCATTGGAAGAAAGTGTATAAATAGGATAGAATTCAAGTTCTCTGGGAGCTTTCTTTTTGGAATTTTCATAATAGTTTTCGGAGAGCTTTTGTTGAGTGAACTTTAATTTCTTTGTCTTGGGGGAAGGAGAATTCACTTCTCTTTCTCTCAGTTTTATTGCTTTCAATTTAAATTACAATTGTCTTGAATCTTGGATTGGAGAATTGAAGAAATTCTGTTTCAATCTCAATCTTGGATCTCTCTGCTTTATTTACTGAATTTGAATTTCCGTTTCTGTTACTTGATTCTCATCTATTCTCTTGCAATTGACAATTCCTTTGCAATTGTTCTTAGTGGATCTAGGAAGGCATTGAGATCTAGACTCAGATTTCTAGTCTCTGGGTCCTGAGATCCAAATCCCCAATTTACATTCTATTTCTTTCTTTCCATGTTCATTTACTTTTCTGCTTCATATCCGATTCAATCCCAATTCTCTTTTACTCTTCTGTTTGATGCTATTTACTTTCCTTTGTTTAAATTCTGCAAATCCAATCCCCAATTCCCTTTACATTTCCAGCCATTTACATTTCTTGCACTTTAAGATTCTGCAATTTACATTTCTTGCACTCTAAGTTTCTGCCATTTAATTTCTTGTCATTTACGTTTCAGCAATTTATTTCTTGTTCTCTTTACTTCAATGCAATTTAATTTCTGCAAATCACAAAACACTCAACCAAATCTTAATTCGCTTGACTAAATTAACCATCAAGCTAAAATTGCTCAATCCTTCAATCCCTGTGGGATCGACCTCACTCCCGTGAGTTTTTATTACTTGATGCGACCCGGTGCACTTGCCGGTTAGATTTGTGTGTTTTGGGAAAGATTTATTTTTCCTCCAAAATATCTCATCAAGTTTTTGGCGCCGTTGCCGGGGATTGATTAGATTGACAATGATTAAGTGAGGTGGTAATCTAGATCAAGCACTTTTTCTTTAATTTTGATTAACCCACTAACTGTTTGATTTTTTGCTTAAACTAACTAACACTTCAATCTGGCAATAAATTAAAGTGTCACTGGTTTTGTGCATTTCTCATGCTCTGGCTCCAAATGTCAATGCTAACAATTTTGAACTCAAGCCACAACTTATCACTTTGGTTCAGAACAATTGCTCTTTTGGTGGAGGACCACTTGAGGACCCACACCAACATTTATCCACTTTCTTGAGGATATGCAACACTGTCAAAACTAATGGAGTACCCCCTGACAGTTACAAACTGATGCTATTCCCATTTTCTCTCAGGGACAAGGCCACTCAATGGCTGGAATCCTTTCCAAGGGACAGCATCAACAACTGGGATGATTTGGTAACTAAGTTCCTTGCAAAATTTTATCCACCTCAGAGAATTATAAGGTTAAAGGCTGAGGTACAAACATTTACACAAATGGAGGCCGAACCCATATATGAGGCATGGGAGAGGTACAAGGCTCTGATCAGGAAATGTCCCCCTGCCATGTTTAACGAGTGGGAGAAGCTTCAAAACTTCTATGAAGGCTTAACACTGAAATCCCAGGAAGCTTTGGATCATTCAGCTGGAGGTCTAATAACCAACCCACCAACCAAAATGCCTACCATCCACCACCCACATCTCATAACCCACCTCAAGTATCACCTGAAGCCCAAAGAATCACTCACTTGGAGGCCATGATAGACAAAATGTTGAAACACCAGGAAATGGTAACCAAGAATCAGGAAGCTTCCCTGAAGAGCCTAGAGAGACAGATGGGGCAACTCTCCAAGCAAGTATCTATTGAGAGACCTTCAAATTCACTGCCCAGTGACACAATTCCAAATCCCAAGGAGGAATGCAAGGCAATACAATTAAGGAGTGGGAGAATATTGATAAGCAACAATGACACTACAAGGAAGCAAGCAGAGAACATCAAAGAACCAACGAAGGATGAGAAGCAAACAAAGGCAGATGAGGCTAAGGAGCAAGTTGTGATGCCAAACAAAGGCACTGAGAAACTCAAAGAGAAGGACAACCAGCCACATAGCTCAAAGGAAGTAGCTCAGGGACAGCAACAAATAGGAAAAAGCATCACACCTCCACTGCCATATCCCCAGAGGTTCAACAAAGAGGTTAAAGACCAGCATTTTCACAAATTCCTTGAGATTTTTAAGAAGCTGGAAATCAATATTCCCTTGGCTGAAGCACTTGAGCAAATGCCTCTATATTCCAAGTTTCTGAAGGATCTTATCAACAAGAAAAGAAGCTGGGATGAGAAAGAAACCATAATGATTGCTGAGGAATGCAGGGCCTTGATTCAAAAGGGGCTTCCTCCCAAGCTTGAGGACCCAGGAAGCTTCCTGTTGCCTTGCACCATTGGGGAATTGACAATCACTAAAGCAATGTGCGATCTCGGAGCAAGTATTAACTTAATATCATCCTCCTTGGTGAAAAAGCTGCATATAGAGGAGGTCAAACCAGTACAAATGTCTCTGGAGCTGGTAGACAAGTCAATGGTATACCCCAGGGGTGTAATTGAAAATCTTTTGGTCAAGGTGGACAGCTTTATATACCCTGCTGATTTTGTGGTTCTAGAATCAAACAATGATGATGGTGACTCTGTTATACTGGGAAGGCCATTTTTGGCCACTGCTAGAGCTATCATAGACGTAGAGGAAGGGGAATTAACTCTCAGGATGCATGACCAGAGCATCACTCTGAAGGTGTTGCCAGAGGCACAATTTAGCAAGGAAAAGAAAGACTATATGAAAAATGACCAGGAAAGTCACAGCAACATCCCAATGCTAAGTAATGTGCAGACTGATGAAAAAGCCCAAAAAGATGTTAGAGTACTGGCCACTGAGAAGGGAGGTTCCCAAGGAACCCTCTCAACCAACCAAGTGATCATGGCATCCTCCTCAAGAACCAAACGACAAAAAGGAAAAGATCCAATAGTAGAGGAAGAAACAGATGAATATGACCAACGGAGGTTCAAGTC
The DNA here is from genome assembly GCF_000816755.2 of Arachis ipaensis. Taxonomy (NCBI): domain Eukaryota; kingdom Viridiplantae; phylum Streptophyta; class Magnoliopsida; order Fabales; family Fabaceae; genus Arachis; species Arachis ipaensis. The sequence goes on from NC_029793.2 coordinate 103,832,955, forward strand.
TTGGTTTCATCAGATGCAAATTCAATGGATGAAGGAGAAAAGAATCTACCCTGAAATTCTATTCTTGTTGCCGGATGATGGATGTCAAGAAATGAAGAACAAAATCCGGAAGAGGAGATGGGAGGAACTTACATCACCAGCCACCCGAATTAATACCAATATCATAAGAGAGTTCTATGCAAATGTCCCAAGGCTTGACATGCGTGAGCCCCCCAACGTACAAGAGCTATGTGCGGGGGGTGGAAGTAGACTTTAGCCCAGACGCAATCAAGAAAGTCTTGAAACTAAAGTCAGTCCGCTTTGATGAACCGGGATACCAACAAAGATTGAATGAAGATCAGGATTATGAGGAGATTGCGAGAGACATTTGTTTTGAGAACTCAGAATGGGAAGGAGATAACAAGAACAGATACAAGTTCCTGAAGAGATGTAACCTCACTCCGGAAGCAAAAGGATGGTATGAGTTGATGAAAAGGTCAATTCTGGGCACAGTGAACACCTCAGAAGTTAACAGGGAGAGAGCCGTGATTCTGCATTACATTAGTGGAATAAAAGTAAGTGGTGGTATGTGTGTGATTGTATAATAGCTCACTTTTAGTGAATAAAGAGCTAGGATATCTCCTTATAAGTAAAGAGTGGCCTACTGTCTAGGAATCCCAATTCAATTAAATTCCTTGGTTAGAAAGAAAAACAAAAAGAAGGAAAGAAAAAAAAGATAGCCAAAAAAGTGGCAGAACAAAAGAAAAATAAAAAGAAACAAAGCTGGACACCAATAGCTTGAACTTTGAAATATATGCCTGTGATGTCTTTATACTAGGATCTGCTTGGATTAGTAAGCTCTTAGGAGTGCCTCAACACTCGGTGACTTGGGTTAACTAATCCGGTATCATCAGCTGAAAGTCCACTATCAAGAGCAACCTAACTACAAGGCATTTAGTAACCCAAAGAGGTGCTGGGCATCAATGTTTTAAGAAGGAATGTGAGCCAAGTGTCTATGGTGAATAATGTGTCAAGTATAAAGAAAAGAAAATGAACTTGTTACACATAAAGGAATAATGAGAAGTCATAGCAGTATGTCACTTGAAGCTTGAAGGAGACTTTCTAGGCCTAGGAGTCAATAAGAAGTGAGTATTTGCATATCCACACAAAACCCCATGAACTATCAATAATACTCTGCTAGCATGAAAATCCTCTTCCATTTCATTCTTTCTTCTCAATAAATCTCTTCTTGCTTGGGGACAAGCAAGCTTTAAGTTGGGTGTTGTGATGACAAGTCATCTTAGCCTA
>NC_029793.2:103836862-103843578 GCF_000816755.2 Arachis ipaensis
ATGCACTTTCTTGAGCTACAAGCAAGCTAATTGAGTAGATTTTCATGTTTCCCTTGATTGAACCAACCATATATGAATTCATGCCATTTCATGAGGTTTTATGCTATATTTGTTGCATATTATGAAAGAATGAATATCTCATGATTTTGAGCATAGCTTTGATGAGTTTGGTTAATTAATGATAGGTGAAGAAAGCTTGGAGAAAGGTTGAAGCAAGAAGGAATGGCTAGGAGTGAAGAGAGGACAATGGAATAAGTGAAATTGAACTAGGAAGCAAAAAGCTGGACCTAAAGTTAGCATCAAACTTTTGCACAAACTGTTGGTTGAAAAGTTAGCCCCAACGTTAGCCCCCTAACTTGGAGGCTAACGTTGGAACTTGAAAATTCTCCCCTGGGCTCCAAAAGTTTGCGCCAACGTTAGCCCCCTAACTTTGAGATCCTCATTATTTGGCATTAACCCACCCATATTTTATTTGTTTTCTATCTTTATTTTTGGGTTACTTTTCTTCACTTTTCTCTTCTTTCAGGATGGCCACCGGGAAGGGAATCGGAAGACGTTTCAATGGGGCAACAGACAAGTCCCTATGCACAGCCTTTGGAGAAAAGCATCAGTTGGAGCAACCCGTCCACTTGCACATCTTAGCATGCACCGAGGACGGTGCAATCTTTAAGTGTGGGGAGGTCGATACTGACTTCCGTGGGTTAGTTATTTCCTATTTCAACACCAATGTTTAATTTTCCTTGTTAAATTAGTTATTGCATTTGCATGTTTGATTACATGATTGTTTGATTTTGTGCATGTTTTTGTACCACTACTTGGTTGGAGTGACAAGTTCTTTTTCAAGACCCTTTTTATAGCATTTCACTAATTTAAATTAAAACTTTTTTTTGCTAAACTTGTTTGAAGATTTTAATTTGGAACATGGTTTATAGCTAAGAACACACAACCTGTGAGACTTTGAGCTTAATTATATGGTTACATTATTTAACCATGATTTTTATTCTTATGTGTTTTCTTCTCTATGATTGCAATTTATAGTTTGTTCCATTCTATATGTCCATTGTTTAGTGTATATTCATGCATACATATGATTGAGACAATCATTTTTTATTAGCTCACTTATCCCAAACAGCCTACCATTTCAATTACCCTTGTTTGCCACTTTGAGCCTTTTTAATCCCTATTTGTTCTTTATATTACCACATCACTAGCCTTAAGTGGAAAAATAATTAATTACCCCATTTGAATCTTTGGTTAGCTTAAGATAGAGAGTGTGTGTCAACTGAGTGTGGGAAAATATGGGAACTTGGGTTAATGGGAATGTGTTGTGTTTTTACTGACAAATATTGGGAATTTGGGTGCTTACTCATGTGAAACCAGAAAAATCATATGCATTGATATATTATATTTTCAGTTATGATAAAAAAAAGAGAAAAAAAAATAGAAAAGAAAAGAAATAAATGAATAGGGGATAAAATCACCCCAATGCTAAGTTCAATAAAAAGATCAATGCACATGCGATGGAATTAAAAAAAAATTGATGCATGAGTATGTGAAATATACAAAAGTGAGATTTTGGGTAGCTAGGCATGATTTTAGAATTATATAGAGTATGTGTGTGTTAGGTGAGAATTTAGGTTAGTCAAAGATTCAAAGTATAACTCACTTTGCCATACATGTGTCTTCACCCTTACTTTAGCCCCATTACAACCTTAAAAAGCCCTCATGATGTTTTCATTTGTACATTAAATATTCGTTGATTAGTTAGATGAAGAACAAAGTTTTAGAAAGCATGACTAGAGGAGATTAGAGTGAATTAACCCTATACACTTGAGCGATTAGAGTGCATATACACTTCCAGTGAGGGTTCAATGCTTGATTCTGTGTTCCCGGCTTTCATGAGTTATCTTCTTACAAGTTTACTTGTCTCTTATTGTGTGATTTGAATTAGTGGAATCTGATTTATGTTTGTCTTGGAGAATTTGTTTACTTTTAATCAAGTAGGTAGAGCATTTTGCATTTAGTTGCATTCATATAGATAGGTTACATTTCATAAGTTTTTCCATTTCTCTTCACTCCTTTATAGCTTCTCTTGAGCTTAGCATGAAGACATGCTAATGTTTAAGTGTGGGGAGATTGATAAACTGTTATTTTATAGTTTATTTTGTATTGAATTGAGCGGATTTTATGCATTATTCTCACACTTATGCATATAAATTGCGTGTTTTACATTTTCCTTCCTAATTCTGTGATATATTTGAAAACATGTTTCCTAGGCCTTTACACTGTCAATTTTAATTACCTTTTATTACCATTCGATACCATGATCTGTGTGTTAAGTGTTTTTAGGCTTTATAGGGCAGGAATGACTTAGAAGACAAAAAGGAAACATGTAAAAGTGGAAGGAACGCAAGAAAATGAAGTTTTGAGAAGCTGGCAGCGACGCGTACGCGTGCGCGACATGTACGTGTGACTGACGCATACGCGTGACAAAGCGTCAGGTGCTGCAATCTGCAGAAAGCACTGGGGCGATTTTGGGCTAGTTTTGGACCCAGTTTTCGACCTAGAAAACACAGATTATAGGCTGCAGAGTCGGGGAATCATTTATTCATTCGGATACAACTTTCATTCACATAATTTTAGGTTTTAGATGTAGTTTTCTAGAAAGAGAGGCTCTCTCCTCTCTCTAGGTTTTAGGATTCTTAGGTTTAGCTATTTTTAATTTTAGATTTCTACTCTATTTCAATTTAGTTTCTCTTCTACTCTTATTTGTTCTAGCATTCTAGTTTATTTATTTCCTTTGTTGATTACTTTATGTTGCCAATTTAGTTTATGAATTCTCATGTTAGAGTTGATTTTCTATTTAATGCAATTTGAGGTGTTTCGTGTTTATTGCTTCTTCCTTTATTTGTTATCATTGATACTTGCAATTGGTTATTTAGATTTAATATTCCTTGCTAGTTTTCTCTATTTTTATGTTGTGCCTTCCAAGTGTTTGATTAAATGCTTGAAAAGGATGTTAGAGTAGATTTTTCTCCTCTTGGCTTTGGTTGAGTAATTGGAGACTCTTGAATTATCAAACTCTTTTGTTGATTGATAATTAGAAGTTGCTAATTGACTTGAATGCCACTAAAGCTAGTCTTTCATCATGATTTGGCTAGGACTTGTGGAATCAAGTTAATTCATCCACTTGACTTTCCTTCATAGTTAGAGGTTAACTAAGTGGGATCAATGGACAATTCTCATCACAATTCATAAGGATAATGAGGATAGGACTTCTAGTTCTCATACCTTGCCAAGAGCTTTATCAGCTATTAGTTTAATTCTTGCAATTTACTTTTTCTTGTTTCTTATTTAAAACCCCAAAAAGATACAATCTCATAACCAATAATAACTACACCTCCCTGCAATTCCTTGAGAGATGACCCAAGGTTTAAATACTTCGGTTATTATTTTTATAGGGGTTTGTCACTTGTGACAAGCAAATTTTTGTATGAAAGGATTATTGTTGGTTTAGAAACTATACTTGCAACGAGAATTTATTGTGAAATTCTTTACTAGCAAAAATCCGTTCATCAAGCTCCCTGGGTAGATGCAGTGAAGAGATTTCACTTGCTCCAGGTGAGGATATGATGTATTGATATAGAATTGCTGAGACAGAATAACTGGTGATGGTTTTGTTTATGACTCTGATTCTGATTCGTTGGAGAGTTAGAAAGTTGGGAAGCATGAGGAAGATGAATTAGACTTAGCATTCCCTTATAACAGTTGCCTATTTATGGATTAGCGAGAACATAGGGTGAATGTTTGGTGAAAGAAAGTTTAGGATGCTTAGTGTGTTTTTATTACAATGCATTGTATTTATTTGGCACTTTTACCGTACTATGAACCCATAGGTCGGGGGTTCTCATTCTGTATATATCTCTTATTTTTCAAATACAAGTCCAGGTGCTCAGAAGTGAGCTGTGGTTCATCTGAGAGTTGGCGAAGATCTTTATATTCTCCACTTTATATTTTGCTTAGAATCTCTCCACCTTTATTTTGGGAAAGCTTTATTATGTATTAAACTCTCTTGAATTTGCCTATAGAGGCTCATATGTTTCTTTTGGGAGAGATAGGAGATGCTGTTGTCAATTATTTTCATAATGTACCCTAGCCGACCTAAACTTCGCGGGTCGCGACTAGTGGCTATTTACTTATGTTATATATCTATATACCGTCCTTCTCTTATTCTCCTTCATGTCTTCAACCGTATATCGCCTTCGAGTTCACGATTTATCTGTTAGCTGTCGATGCGTGAGTGACACGACTTCGCGATTTTGTTTTTACTCTTTTCAAGCTTCTCGTTTAATACTCCTTTCGAAATCACCTATATTTATATATTAAAATTCCACCCGAGAGTCATACCACCGTAATATCATTGACTTATGACTCGAGCATAAGGATTTGAATATTAGGGTGTTACATTCAAAATTTTAAATCACTCAAACAAACATATCAAGATATCGAATGGGAGAAAAGTAAGCATGATATAGCCTCTACATGATTAAAGAAAGTTACAATGATGAAACTGCTCTCAAAGTTAAAAGTCACTGTTAGTAACATTTTTCGTCGGCTTTTTTTTCTTTTTCTTTTTTATTTTTTGCATCATCATAGACCTGCATTGCGAGTTTTGACATCAAAATGTTAATTTAGTATTCTTTTACATTGTACTCTTATTCTAGTACTCTCAATAATTTGTCTTTTTTAATGAGATCATAATTTATATTATAAAAAAATTACACTAAAATATAGTACACGAGAATTACAATTATAAAAGAGAGTACTAAAAATAATAAAAATTAAATATTTATCTTGATAGTGATGGAAATAAATCTAAAAGTTTTTTATGATATTTTTATATAGATATTGTTAGTAGTCTTAGTACTCTTTTTTAGTACGCTATAATTTTACTATTATTATTCTATACAAAAAATAATAGATAAAAAATGTATATAAACAAAAAAAATAAGAATTCTATAAAGAATAATAATATCCATGAGAGAGTACTAGATAAAAAATATTATAAAAAAAAGCAACAAAATAATCATATGAACAATGAAGGATAAAATTGGGAGATAGAAAATAAATTTCAATCTAACGTGAAAATGTAAATGCAAAAGCTATCATTTTTAGCTTTGGCTAAACTTGGGTTGAAGAGTAGGATCACGTTTACGTTCAGAAGAAGAAAAAATAGCCAAACTAAAAAGTGAAACTTTCAAAAAAACTAAACCTACGTTTGATGCTTGAAATGCTAAACCAAACACACCCTAAATTGCTAAATTTAATTTACTTTTCTCCCATTCGATGTCTTGATATGTTTGTTTGAGTGATTTAAAATTTTGAAGGCAAGAATGACTTGAAAAAAATAGAAAAAAAAGTATGCAAAGTGGAGAATTCATGGTGAAGTGGAGAATTCATGGCAACGCGTACGCGTGACACACGCGTACGCATGAGAGGGAAGTCTGCCAGGCGACACGTACGCGTGACAAGCATTACGGGAGCCACGTTAGATTTTCCGTTGGGTCTGACAGAGGCATTTGGACGGAGGGACTGATCCGTCCAACTTTTAAGGACGTCAGGGACTTAAAAAGTATTTTTCAATAGTCAGGGACGAAAATGTTTGCGAAAAAAAGGTCAGGGACCTATTTGTCCATTATTCTAACTTTTAAAAAACCTCCTCTTTAATCTATTTTAAATTTTGTGTTAACTAATATTAACTTTATCCATTTTTCAAGAAAAAATAAATTATTTTTTACAAAAATACCCTTTAACAAAAAATTTATTTTTTGTCATTAAATTTTGCTGAGTAAAATATCCTTTAATAAATTATTTTTTTATTGATTAAATTGTATTTTTATCAAAATATTTTTTAAAAAATTTAATAATTAAAAAATTATTGAAAGGTATCTTAGAAAAAATAATTTAATTATTAAATTTTTTAAAAAATATTTTGATAAAAATACAATTTAATCAATAAAAATAATTTATTAAAGGGTATTTTAATAAGCAAAATTCAATGAAAAAATAAATAAAATTTTTGCCAAATAGTATTTTTGTAAAAAAAATAATTTATGTTTTTTTTAAAAATGGATAAAGTTAACATTAGTTAACACAAAAGATTTAAAATGGATTAAAAAAACGTTTTTGAAAAGTTCTAAGGGAGAAAAATGTATATTTTACAAATAGAAGGGAGGAGAGTGTCATTTTAGCATCTTTCAGGGGATGGGAGTGGAATTTTCTCTAATTTTTATTATTTTGGTTTATTTTTAATTTTATTTTTAATATCTAAAATAGAAAAAGGGACAAATTGATCCCTGACTTTTTGGTCTGCGGACATTTAAGCCTATAAGACTTTAAAAATACATTTAAGTCCTTGACCTCTTTAAAATTTGGACACATCGATCCCTGGATCTAATTTGTCTCATTTTAAAAACTCTCTCATGTGTGTATCCGTATCAACTAGTTCAGTACAACAGGAGTCACATTTCATTTTTTAGTTGAATCTGACAGACCCAAGTGAATATGAGAATCGATATGTCCAAATTTTAAAAAGGTCAGAGACTTAAATGTATTTTCAAATTGTTGAGAACTTAAATGTCCGGGAACAAAAAGTTAATGACTTATTTATCTTGTTCTCCTTATAAATTATGTTAGATATATATAAAAAATTAATC
>NC_029793.2:103843636-103846334 GCF_000816755.2 Arachis ipaensis
TATCCGAGTGGCCGGCCGACTCGACACGTGACTCGAACCGGGAGGTGACCCAAATGTCACCACCCCTTTTGCGAGGTATCTGAGCTAGGAAAGAAGCTTCCTGGAAGGTGGGTCTACTCATGTGGGACCCACCCTAGTACATACTATATAAGGGGAGGGCCCTACGCCTCCCCTAGGTACGTCACCTATCCTTTACCCTAATTGCCGCCTTTGTACGAACACTGACTTGAGCGTCGGAGTTCCTTTGCAGGCCCCCTCCACACCAAATCGCAACTCGGTGGGAACTCACTCCCCGACTTTGTCCTCTTCACAATTGGCCCGGGAGATCCTAACGCACGAAGGCAAATCGAACCCAGCATCCTCACCATCTCCAAGCATCAAGTACACCCGACCCGTTCCGGGACTGAGTAACCGAACATTGGCGCCGTCTGTGGGGACCCCTAGCATGAATGGATTTCCTGTTGGGGCTAGTTGAAAGGTGAGGGGAAGACAAAGCGCATGAGGAAGAGGGAGCTCGCTGGACAAGCAGGGTCGCCTCCCTAGCTTCCTCTCGCGAGTGCACGATATCCCCCTCTCACACAAGGATAATGCAAGAATTGTGCCACAGAGTGCAAAATCTTGAGAGGGAACTCGCAGCTAGGGATCGCTACCGACCTAGCCCGAGTCCCTCCCACACGCGATCCCCTCAGAAGAAAGGAGAACCCCGGGGAAGAAGTCCCCAGAGGAACCGTATCAGGCTTAGAACGGGCGCGCGATCTCCCTCGGCCCACACTGAGTCCGAGGCCCGGGGCGAAAGCAAAGAGAGACCAAGAAGGCGACAAGACCCCGTAATCTACGCTCGACCTCTCTCAACCCATGTTGAGTCCGAAAGCCAAGGCGAAATCAGAAAGAGGCCGAGAAGGCGACGAGACCCCATCATCATGGGAGTAACCCCTTTCCACCGCTCCATCCTCAGGGTCCAGCTGCCGAAACACTTCGACAAGCCAACAGACATGAGATATGATAGAACCCAAGACCCTCAGGAACACCTAACGGCCTTTGAGGCTAGGATGAACCTCGAGGGTGTGGGCGACGTGGTGAGATGTCGCGCTTTTCCTGTGACTCTAGCAGGACCGGCAGTTCGGGGTCCATAACGACCTTCTCAGACATAATGCGTAGCTTTCTATCACAATTCACCACGTGCATTGCCAAAGCCAAGCACTCGATCAACCTCCTAGGGGTTACCTAAAGAAACGGGGAGCCGACCAGGAAGTATCTCTATAGGTTCAACGACGAATGCCTGGAGATTGATGGTCTGACTGACTCGGTGGCCAGCCTATGCCTGACGAATGGGCTGTTGAATGAAGACTTCAGAAAACACCTCACCACCAAGCCTATATGGACCATGTAAGAGATCCAAAACGTGGCAAGAGAATACATCAACGATGAGGAGGTCAGTTAGGTGGTGGCGGCCAATAAACGGCAGCCTGCCAACCTCCCTCTCCGTCTCTCCGGGAACAGGGAAAGGCCAAAGGAGCCCTCCAAGGACGGAGGACCAACTAAAACTTTCAAGCCCTTCCCCCGAGTTAGAAAGTTCACAAACTATACCCCTCTGACTACCTCGATCGTTGAGGTCTACCAGCAGATAGCCGACAAGAGCATCTTGTCGAAACCTCGGCAACTCAAGGACAGAACCAGCGGGAACAAGAGTCTATACTACCACTACCACAAAGGTTTTGGCCACAAAACCCATGACTACTTCGATTTAAAGAACGCTTTAGAACAAGCTATTGAAGGAAAACTGACGGAGTTATCGCAGTTCATAAGGGAACCCAGGAGGAGAGAGCGTGAGCACTCTGATGATGACAGAAGCCGAATGGTGACGCCGAGCAAGAGCCTAACAAGGACAACGACCGTGGCCTCACTATCGTTAATATCGTAGTAAGAAGAGATATAGCCCCGAGGTTGAAGTCGGCAATGAAGAAGGACGCCAAGATTTTGGCCATATCATCAAGTAACCATGGGACTTCGTCCAGGAAAGCTCCAAGGATATTATTTGGACCAGAGGACCAATGGTTCCCCAACATCCCAGAGAACCCCCCTATGGTGATCACAACAAGAGTCAGAACGGGCTTGGTAAAGTGAATACTCGTGAACACCGGAGCCGACTCTAACATCGTGTTTAGGAACGTTTTTGATGACCTGGGATTCGAGAAATAGATCTAAAGACTCATTAGCACGAAGTAGTCAGCTTAGGGGACAACTTCATAAAGCCCGACGGGGTAGTCTCCCTCCCGGTTCGCATCGACAGAGGAGGAGGAAAGAGATCGGTGATGCCAGGGCATCATGGCTAGTTTTACTAGCCATTTTTTGTATGCTTTAGGTTGGTTTCATGCATTTTCTTAGGAAATAAGCAAGTATTTGGTTGAAAATGCATTCACACCATGATTCAAGCAAAAATTGTGAATTTTGCATGAATTCATGAGAATTATGCAGGAATTGAATGATAAAATGGATGATGCATGATCCCATGATTAAGAGCAAGACTTTGATGCACTTTGTTTGATTGATTTCAGGTAACAAGAAGCAGAGAAGAGCCACGTTAGTGGCTACGTTAGTGCCACTAACGTGGCCATTAACGTGGAAGAAAAGAGAAGCCCCAACGTTAGTGAGAAAGTTAGTGGCATTAACTTTGAAGAAGGAGAGCATGGAACGTTAG
>NC_029793.2:103847189-103864310 GCF_000816755.2 Arachis ipaensis
AATGATAAAATGGATGATGCATGATCCCATGATTAAGAGCAAGACTTTGATGCACTTTGTTTGATTGATTTCAGGTAACAAGAAGCAGAGAAGAGCCACATTAGTGGCTACGTTAGTGCCACGTTACGTGGCCATTAACGTGGAAGGAAGGAAAGTTTGGAACGTTAGTGGTAAAAGTAAACACCACTAACATTAGCGACGGGCAAGAAGACCCACGTTAGTCTCTACGTTAGTTACATTAACGTGGGAACTAACGTGGAAGGAAAGGGAAATGCCAACGTTAGTGGAAAAAGTGAATGCCACTAACGTTTGCGAAGGCTAGAACACCCACGTTAGCTTCCACGTTAGTTACATTAACATGGGAACTAACGTGGAAGGAAAGGGAAATGCCAACATTAGTGGAAAAGGTGAACGCCACTAACGTTTGCGAAGCAAAGAAGGATCCACGTTAATGGCCACGTTAGTTACACTAACATGGACATTAACGTAGGCAAAAATCTCACCCGGCAGCCTGACCATACCTTCTTCAAACAAGAATAACTTGAGCCACAACGCTCCAAATGAGATGATTCCAGTGGCATTGGAAAGTAGGATTCCAGAGCTTTCTAAGAATATATGGCACTATATGGTGGACACTAAATTTAAGGGAGAAAACCTGCCCCGAATGTGCAAAGATGAACATGGTATCAACCTGTAGTAAGGCCAGCTGACCTCTTCACCTTCCAAGAAATATAACTTGAGCTGTAGAGCTCCAAATGATGCGCTTCCAAAGGCGTTGGAAATTAGACATCCAGAGCTTTCCAACAATAATGGGGTGGACAGTAAGTTTGAACTTTAGAACCTGGCAATATTCATCCCCTGATCGCTAACGTTATTGTGACTCATGTTTTCCAGTAACGCTAGCGACTATGCCAGCGACCTTGTCTACTTCAAAGGATCATAACTTGAGTTACAGAGGTCCAATTGAGGTGATTATTGTTGCGTTAGAAAGCTGACATTTAGAGATTTCCAATGATATATAATACTTTATAGTGGGTATGAATTTGGAGCACAAACCAGAGGCATCTTTTAAGCCCCCAAAACACCAACTGGGTAGCAAGTGTGACGTTAGCCACATTAACTTTAGCACTAACGCCACACTTGTAGCGTTAGTATGGCTAACGGCAGCAATAACGCCAAGTCACCCTGGACCTCAATTTGATTCACCTCTCTCTCAAGTCCACTTCAAAGCTCAAGCAAGCAAGCCCACAAGTGTCAACCAATCAAGGCCACAAGAAGCATCTAGAATAGAATTTTTTATTTCATTGTAATTTGCTTTTAATTTCATTTTGTAATTTAGGAGAGCCTATATAAAGGCCTTAGTTTTTACATTCAAGGGAGACTGACATTCTGGAATTGGTGGATTGATGAGGGGTCTTCGGACTCCCTCCCCTCACACACTTTTCCTTCTCTTTCTTTTCTTTGTACTTTTCATTTATGAATTTTGAAGTTTCAATTTTAGTTTTAATCTTCATCTTTACTTTTCTGCACTTTTTTTCTTTTCTATTTTGGTAGAGCAATGATCAACTAACTCTTTGCATTGGGTTAGAGAGCTCGATTGTGATTCAATGGATCAATTGTAGTTCTTATTCTTATTCTTCTTTCTTTTCTCTTGATTTTACTAGAGAGCTTTCGATCTTCATCCAATTGGGTAATTGTCTCGGAAGAGAAATTGCTCATACTTGGATTTCCTCTGAACCTTGGAAGAGGAATGAGGAGATCATGCTAGAAATGCTCTCTCACATTGGATTATGTTGGGGGTTGGATGGATATTGTGACATTTAATCTTACCAATACTTTGATCTATGAATGTGTGTGGTATAATCAGTGACCAAACTTCATCTCTTCCCATGAGTAATTAAATCAAGGAATTGGGAAATTGTTCAAGCTTAGAGAGATTGGATTGCCAAGGAATTGGGATCCAATCACTTAAGATTGCCAAGGAGATCAATGAATGCATTGATTGAGGAAGAGATGAGAATGAACTTGATCCGGAGGATTGCAATATCTCTTGATCCCAATGTTCATTTTATTTTTAGTTCTTACGTTTACTTTTCTTGCCTTTTATTTGTCTGCACTTTATAGTTTTTCCTTTACATTCATGCAATTTACTTTTCCTGTTGCTCATCACTCCTTAATGATTCGTCTGACTAGGATAATCAATGAAGCATTGATTGCTTAATCCGTTAATCTCTGTGGGATTCGACCTCACTCTTTTGTGAGTTATTACTTGACGACAATTCGGTATACTTGCCGAAGGGAAAATTGTTGAGAGACAAGTTTCCGTGCATCAAGTTTATGGCGCCGTTGCCGGGGATTAATTGTGATTAACAAACTACCGGTTGATTGATTTATTAGATTAGACACTTTTCTTTTGTCTTTGTTTTCTTTTGTTTCTTTATTTTCTTTTGCTGACTAACTGTTTGTGATATTGCCTCACTGGGAATTTTCTCATCTGTGACAATGGAAATTCCAATTTCTTTTGGTGATTATTGTTTGAGACAGAGCTTTTTGCAGGAAAGAAAGGAGCATCCATCATATTTTAGTCAATCAAATTTCATGGAAAACTCTCCACCACCACAGAATGATTCACTTTACTATGCTCATGGTGGGTGGGAGTATCAAGAACATGAAATGGGGTACTTTCCAGAGCCACAAAATGGTCCATATTTTGGCAAATTTGATCACTACTCAAGTTGTGGCTGGGAAGATCAAAATCAAAGATATTTCACTCGTTCATACCCCATTCATCAAGAGCCATCACCTCTCAATTATCCAACCTCACCTCCAAGTTTTACATGCCTAAATTCTTCATCATTTGAGTATGCCTCAGCACAAAAGTCTATCCCAAATCCATATAATTCATTTCACCATCCACAAAACTCAATCCACTACCCACAAGAGTCATACCACTTTCAGAACACACAACCACAAAACAACCAATTCCATTCACAAGCCAACCCCGACCAACCATTACAACCTACCCAACCTCCTTTAGATAGACTTGCTAGGATGGAACTCATCATTGAAGAACTCAAAAAAGTAGAGAAGAAGAGAGACTCGCTAGGATAGAAATCCACCTTGAAGAAATAATAAAGACAAACGAAGAGGAGAAAAGAGCAAAAAGAGACCATGAAGAAAAATTGAGACAGAATGCACAACTCTATTCTGAAGAACAATTCATTGAAGAGCTGAGATCACAAAGAGAGACCACTTTACTCTCTCCAGAAACAGAGGAGTTCATTCAAAGGTCAAGAACAAGGGAGGAAGTCAATCAAGGGAACCCACACTCCAATGAAACAGAGAGTTGCATAGAGGGTGAGTTCATTGAACCACCAATTCAAGAAGATCTTGATGAAGAGGATGCTCCAACCATCATACAACACCCAAGTCTTGAAATCAAGGTGGTGAAGGCAATCAACATGAGCACTAAAAAGAGGATGGTGACCAAGAAAAGAAGGACAATATCCATGAAGAAGAAAAGGTCAACCAAAAGCCATCCCACCCCTACCCCAACAAGCAAGTTTACTCAAGCTAACAACAGAAGAAGGCTTGCTGGAGAGAGGCACTCAAAACAAGGGGCATTAAATGGCTCCTCTTTTCTCTTGAGGTCATTCCTCTTAACAAACTAGAAGAAGAGGAAGAAATTCATGAACAACATGTCAAGCTAATGAAATTAAAAGAGCGCTTGTTGGGAGGCAACCTAACCATAGGTAACATTTTCTTTCCTTGCTTAGTTTACTTTCAATAATTTGACATATGATTGCATTCTAAGTTTGGTGTTGCCATGCAACAAAATTATTTTTAATCTTCACTAGGTATTTTCATCATTCTAAAATGACAGTGTCACACTAAGTTTGGTGTTGCCACTTAACTTTCATGCAAAGTACCATGCCAACACCACTTATTAATGCCATCACAATGTTGCTGTTTTTAGTTCTTGTGCCTTTATTGTGATCCTTAATCTTGCTTGCTGAAACACATGCATACTCACACTTTATTCTAAGACATTCATGATCCATCATAAACCCCATCACCACTGTTTTACTTGTTGCTTGAGGATAAGCAATCATTCTAAGTTTGGTGTGGGAAAGGGAAGAATAGGAGGAAAAGGGCAACAACAATGAAGATGAACTACAAGGTGGTAAAGTTCCTTTTTCCTCTTACTTATTTTTAGCACTTTAAATTACATAATTGAGCATCAATTACTAGGAAGAAAAAGAAAGAAACAAGAACTCAAAGAGTTATTATCCTAGTTAAATGCTTGTGGTGGATTTCTGTCAATGAGAGAGGCTTGAGCAAGTATATCCTAAGGGGTGCTTCAACACCTAATACCTTAGACCAACTTATTTGGGAGTATTGATTGAAAGCTTATCTTAAAAAGCCGCTTTGAGACATGATACCTAGAGTCAAGGCCAAGATACAAAAAGAAAAGAAAAATGCTAGAAAATAAGTGCTGCTTTAAAGGTGACAATCTATAAAGAGGATTCCATAATATCATTTGAATGAAAGTCCTAAGATCTAAGACTTCCAAAATGTAAGGACTAATGAGTACTGGAATCCTTGCATAAGCATACAAATTAGAGTTAACCCCACTGTCACTTATTCACTTCACCCACTAAGGCATCATAAGCAATTCTTCAATACACTCCAATTAAGATAATTCTTTGTGCATAGTTCTTTTCTTGCTTGGGGACAAGCAAGATTTAAGTTTCGTGTTATGATGCCAGGGCATCATGGCTAGTTTTACTAGCCATTTTTTGTATGCTTTAGGTTGGTTTCATGCATTTTCTTAGGAAATAAGCAAGTATTTGGTTGAAAATGCATTTACACCATGATTCAAGCAAACATTGTGAATTTTGAATGATTTCATGAGAATTATGCATGAATTGAATGATAAAATGGATGATGCATGATCCCATGATTAAGAGCAAGACTTTGATGCACTTTGTTTGATTGATTTCAGGTAACAAGAAGCAGAGAAGAGCCACGTTAGTGGCTACGTTAGTGCCACTAACGTGGCCATTAACGTGGAAGAAAAGAGAAGCCCCAACGTTAGTGAGAAAGTTAGTGGCATTAACTTTGAAGAAGGAGAGCATGGAACGTTAGTGGTAAAAGTAAACACCACTAATGTTAGCGACGGGCAAGAAGACCCACGTTAGTCTCCATGTTAGATACATTAACGTGGGAACTAACATGGAAGGAAAGAGAAATGCCAACGTTAGTGGAAAAAGTGAATGCCACTAACGTTTACGAAGGCTAGAACACCCACGTTAGCTTCCACGTTAGTTACATTAACGTGGGAACTAACGTGGAAGGAAAGGGAAACGCCAATATTAGTGGAAAAGGTGAACGCCACTAACGTTTGTGAAGCAAGGAAGGATCCACGTTAATGGCCACGTTAGTTACACTAACGTGGTCATTAACGTAGGCAGAAATCTCACCCGGCAGCCTGACCATGCCTTCTTCAAACATAAATAACTTGAGCCACAACGCTCCAAATGAGATGATTCCAGTGGCATTGGAAAGTAGGATTCCAGAGCTTTTCAAGAATATATGGCACTACATGGTGGACACTAAATTTGAGGGAGAAAACCTGCCCCAAAAGTGCAAAGATGAACATGGTATCAACCTGTAGTAAGGCCAGCTGACCTCTTCACCTTCCAAGAAATATAACTCGAGCTGTAGAGCTTCAAATGATGTGCTTCTAAAAGCGTTGGAAAGTAGACATCAAGAGCTTTCCAACAATATATAATAGTATGGGGTGGACAGTAAGTTTAAACTTCAGAACCTGGCAATATTCATCCCCTGAACGCTAACGTTATTGTGACTCACGTTTTCCAGTAACGCTAGCGACTATGCCAGCGACCTTGTCTACTTCAAAGGATCATAACTTGATTTACAGAGGTCCAATTGAGGTGATTCTAGTTGCGTTAGAAAGATGACATTCAGAGCTTTCCAACGATATATAATACTCTATAGTGGGCATGAAATTGGAGCACAAACCAGAGGCATCTTTTAAGCCCCAAAACACCAATTGGGTAGCAAGTGTGACGTTAGCCACACTAACTTTAGCACTAACGCCACACTTGTAGCGTTAGTATGGCTAATGGCAGCAATAACGCCAAATCACCTTGGACCTCAATTTGATTCACCTCTCTCTCAAGTCCACTTCAAAGCTCAAGCAAGCAAGCCCACAAGTGTCAACCAATCAAGGCCACAAGAAGCATCTAGAATAGAATTTTTCATTTCATTGTAATTTGCTTTTAATTTCATTTTGTAATTTAGGAGAGCCTATATAAAGGCCTTAGTTTTTACATTCAAGGGAGACTGACATTCTGGAATTGGGGGATTGAAGAGGGGTCTTCGGACTCCCTCCCCTCACACACTTTTCCTTCTCTTTCTTTTCTTTGTACTTTTCATTTATAAATTTTGAAGTTTCAATTTTAGTTTTAATCTTCATCTTTACTTTTCTGCACTTTATTTCTTTTTTATTTTGGTAGAGCAATGATCAACTAACTCTTTGCATTGGGTTAGAGAGCTCTATTGTGATTCAATGGATCAATTGTAGTTCTTATTCTTATTCTTCTTTCTTTTCTCTTGATTTTACTAGAGAGCTTTCGATCTTCATCCAATTGGGTAATTGTCTTAGAAGAGAAATTGCTCATACTTGGATTTCCTCTGAACCTTGGAAGAGAAATGAGGAGATCATGCTAGAAATGCTCTCTCACATTAGATTAGGTTGGGGGTTGGATTGATATTGTGACATTTAATCTTACCAATACTTTGATCTATGAATGTGTGTGGTATAATCAGTGACCAAACTTCATCTCTTCCCATGAGCAATTAAATCAAGGAATTGGGAAATTGTTCAAGCTTAGAGAGATTGGATTGCCAAGGAATTGGGATCCAATCACTTAAGATTGCCAAGGAGATCAATGAATGCATTGATTGAGAAAGAGATGAGAATGAACTTGATCCGGAGGATTGCAATATCTCTTGATCCCAATGTTCATTTTATTTTTAGTTCTTACGTTTACTTTTCTTGCCATTTTATTTTTCTGCACTTTATAGTTTTTCCTTTACATTCATGCAATTTACTTTTTCTGTTGCTCATCAATCCTTAATGATTTGTGTGACTAGGATAATTAATGAACCATTGATTGCATAATCCGTTAATCTCTGTGGGATTCGACCTCACTCTTTTGTGAGTTATTACTTGACGACAATTCGGTATACTTGCCGAAGGGAAAATTGTTGAGAGACAAGTTTCCGTGCATTAATCGGTAATGGCAGAGTTTGTGGTCCTAAGGGACTCCATGGCCTACAATGTCATCCTGGGGAGGAAAACAATCAATGAATTTTTTGCCATGATATGCACCAAGCTTTTGGTCATGAAATTTGTTACTGATGATGGATCTGTGGGATCCCTTAGGGGAGACTTGGAAACGGCGGTCGCGTGCGACAATGCCAGCCTCTCCCTAAGGAAGAAATCGAAGGAGGCATCCGGGGTCTTCCTGGCTGATTTAGATGCCCCGGTCGACGAGAGACCGATGCCTGAGCCTGAGGGAGATCTGGAGAAATTCATGGTCGGGGACATAGATGACAAGTTCATTTTCGTGAATAGGAACCTCCCCCACAGCTTGAAAGAGCCCCTTATGAAGGCCATAAGGGCTAACGGCAACTTATTCGCCTGGACACCAGCCGACATGCCGGGAGTTGACCTCGAGTTCATGTCGAACCGACTAGCCGTAAAACTGGATGCCAAGCATGTATCCCAAAGACGAAGGAAGATGTCTCAGGAAAGAGCCAATGAGGTAGCCAAGTAGACGGCCAGCTTGCTGGAAGCGGTGTTCATAAGGGAACTTGACTACTCGACATGGTTGTCGAACGTAGTCCTAGTAAAAAAAGCCAACGAAAAGTGGAGGATGTGTGTCGATTATTTAGACCTCAACAAAGCATGTTCGAAGGACTCCTTTCCCCTTCTTAACATTGATGCGCTGGTCGACGCGGCTGCGGGTTATCGGTTCCTAAGCTTCATGGATGCATATTCGGGGTATAATCAGATACCGATGCACTGACCTGACGAGAAAAAATGGCTTTCATAATGCCAGGAGGCACTTACTGCTACAAGGTGATGCCATTTAGGTTGAAGAATGCAGGAGCAACTTACCAAAGACTGATGAACAAAGTCTTCACCGATCTAATCGGAAAATCAGTAGAGGTGTACGTGGACGATATCTTGGTAAAGACCAGGCAATCGAAAGACTTAGTCGGTGACCTGGAGACCGTGTTCACGTCTCTTCGTAGACACAATATGGGACTTAACCCCCTCAAATGCGCTTTCGCCATGGAAGCCGGGAAGTTCCTAGGTTTCATGATAACCCAAAGGGAGGTCGAGGCTAACCCCAACAAGTGTGAAGCCATTCTGCGAATAATAAGCCCAGGGTGCATCAAGGACGTACAAAGGTTAGCCGGAAGGCTTACAACCCTATCTCTCTTCCTCGGCGCATCGGCGGCCAAAGCTCTCCCCTTCTTCAACCTCATGAACAAAGGGATAGCCTTTGAATGGACTCCGGCTTGTGAAGAGGCCTTCAACCATTTCAAAAACATACTTTCAGCACCACCACTCCTAGGTAATCCCAAGGGCAGCGAGACACTGTTTCTATATCTAGTGGTGACAGACGAAGCCTTGGCAGCCATCTTTGTCTGAGAAGAAGGAAAGATCCAACAACCGGTCTATTTCATTAGCAAAGTGCTAAAAAGGGCGGTGCTAAGGTACAGCAAATTGGAAAAGCTAGCCTATGCACTCCTAATCTCGTTCTGAAGGTTGAGACAATACTTCCAGGGACATCGATCACCGTTAGGACAGATCAAGCGATTTGCCAAGTCCTACAAAAATCCGACTTGGCAGGATGGATGATTACCTGGTCAGTTGAGCTGTCTCAGTACAATCTGCAAAATGAGGCCAGACACACAATTAAAGACTAGGTAATGGCCGACTTCTTAGTGAAAGTAACCAGGGACCCTCACGAGACCCCGGACACACGGTAAAAACTGCATGTTGACGGAGCTTCCAACCAGGCATTTAGGGGGGTGACAGGGATAATCCTTGAAAGCCCGACCAGAATGATATACGAACAGTCCATCAAATTTGATTTCCCGGTCTCTAACAACCAGGCAGCATACGAGGCCCTCATAGGAGGTCTGCTCTTATCGAAAGAAGTCAGTGCAACCAGGGTGGAGGTAAACAGCGACTCTCAAGTCGTCACTTTCCAAATCAATGGAACCTACCAAGCCAAAGATTCCTTGTTTTAGAAATACTTGGAAATGGTAAAAAATTTGAGTGAGGAATTCGACGAGGTCGTGGTGCAGCACGTTCCAAGAAAAAGGAACACATGAGCCGACCTCCTGTTAAAGCTGACAAGCACAAAACCTGGGTCGGGAAACCGATCTCTGATCCAAGGATTGGTAAAGGAACCAACGGTTACCTTGTGCGTAACCTAAGCAGCCGACATCCCCTCATGGATGGATCCGATTACCAACTTCTTAGAAAACGGTAAGCTCCTTGAGGACGAAAGGACGGCGAAGGTAATAAGGAGGGAAGCGGCCAAGTACACGATAGTACAGGGCCAATTGTTCAAATGAGGACTGAACCAGCCCCTGCTGAAGTGCCTGTACCCCAATCGGACGGACTATGTCTTGAGCGAGGTCCACGAGGGATGTTGCGGCCACCGTATCGGCGGAAAGGCCTTAGCCCAGAAGCTCGTTAGGGCCGAGTACTTCTGGCCCTCGATGATGTCAGACTCCCAGGAATTCGTGAAGAGATGCAAAAAGTGTTAAGAAAAAGCCAATTTCTATAGGACCCAATAGTCGAGTTAAGTTTACTGATGGCCTCCTGACCTTTCAGCCAGTGGGGAGTTGACCTTTTGGGGCCCTTCCTGGTAGGTCCTGGGCAGGTGAAATACCTGATTGTGGCCATTGACTACTACACTAAGTGGGTTGAGGCGAAACCGCTGGCCAGTATATCGTCAGCCAATTATAGGAAATTCATGTGGAGGCAAGTGATCTCCAGATTTTGAATTCTGGAGGTCGTGTATCAGACAACAGGACACAGTTTGCCGATAAGAGGTTCAGTGAATTCCTTACTGGCCTAGGGATAGAGAAGAGGTTCTCGTCAGTAGAGCACCCACAGACCAATGGCCAAGTTAAAGCCACAAACAAAGTAATCCTCCAAGGCCTTAAGAAACGGCTTGACCACAAGAAGGGAGGATGGGCAGACAAATTCGCATCAGTTTTATGGTCCTACAGAACAATACCACAATCCTCCACCAGGGAGACGCCCTTTTGACTTACCTATGGGGTTGATGCAGTGATTCCCATGGAAGTGGGGGAGGCAAGCCCACGGTTACTCCTTGGTGGAGTCGAGGAAGCAGTGGAGAAAGATCTGGTTGACGAGACGAGAGAGATGGCCTACCTGTCAGAAATGGCATTGAAATAGAGAATAGCCGTACGATACAATGCCAAAGTGCTAAAGAGGAGTTTTGAACCAAACGACCTGGTTCTATGGCACAACGACGTGGGCCTATCGACCCCTAGAGAAGGGAAACTGACAGCTAACTGGGAAGGCCCATACAGGGTAAGAGAGGTCGTCGGCAACGGGGCATACAAGCTAGAACGACTGGACGGAAGAGAGGTACCCAAGACGTGGAACGCGGGAAACCTAAAGAGGTTCTACTCTTAAAAATCTGCAATAGGCCCAATGACCAGCCGAGTCACCGATGCAGTAACACCCGTTTTTGTTTACTTGTCCCATTTTTTAGGCTGCCACTAAGTATGCTCTAATCGCGTTTCGTTTAAATTTTCTTTCTTATTTTCGATTTGCCGTTTTTAATACATGATTCAGTTGTTTTACCTTGTTTATCATTAAATTGGTTATCGCAATGGAACCCCGGGATTGATCACCCCAGGAGCTGATTAGATTGCGACTACTATTTGACGGCTATTAAATTAAGGGCCACACAATTTAAGTGGATAATAACAGCCACAAGTCGGCTTTAAAGTTAACCGTTGATAACGGTCACAAGTCGACCTTAAAATTAATCGTTTAACTACCAAAATGGTAAACAGTTCGGGTATAAAACTACCATATCCAAAGTATACAAAAAGGCCACAACGGCCAAAAATACTACAAGCATCTACAAGTCACTTCTTCGGGATGTCAACAATCTGACCATCCTTGATAGTCTTGAAAGCACCAATTGCGGAGGTGTCAAAATCAAGAGAAAGCAACTTAACTTGGGCCTTGATCACTTCCTCGGTCCGAGAAATCACCTCGCGAGCATTCTTGATTGTCTCTTTGTTCTTCTTCTTCAAACCGACGACCTTCCCCTTCAGTTCCGCAACCTCTATCTTGGCATCCTTCACCGACTTGATGGCCTCCTCCAACTTGGCCTCCAGGCTAGAAACTTTGGCCTCTGCTGGAGAAGTCTGACCTCGGAAAGTGGCGAGCTGGCTCTCCAAAGTCATCTCCCGCTCGGTAAGGCGGGCCACGGTCGCGTCGGAAGTTTTTAGCTTCTCCTCAGTGTCAGCCAATTTCCCCTTTAAGGCCTCCACTTCTACTTTCAGGCTTGCGACCTCCCACAGCGACGAGTGGTACTTCCCGTCTAGCATCCTAGCCTGGGCCAAGACGGGCTCCATCCTCCTTGTGATGGTCACAGCCCTGAGCATACACTGGTAGACCCACCTAGCTTGAGCAGCTAAATCTCCCCCATGGAAGAATTCGTCGGTACCCGACATGAGCTGTGAGTCGATAAACCCCCCAGCATCAAAGTTCTTCTCCATTACAGTAAGTGTCCCTTCAGGGCTGGAGGTCGACTTCTTGTTACAGGGATTCTCGACGATCATAAGGTCGGGCGCGCCGAGCTCATTGGTGGGCTCTTCTTTGGAAGGGGGGATCACGCTGCTGCTAGGAGTGGCAGTAGCGCTAGGGCCGGCGGGTCCCGGAGGAGGAGGAGCTGACTGAACCTCGAGAGTTGGTGAAGACGGCGCCTCGACAGTAGGGGTGGTAGAACTGTCGTCGCTATGACCTGGAAGAAAATGGGCCATCAAATCCTCAAGTCCGGTCTTCTCGGTAGCCATAGACACTAAAACGAGGAAATACATAAGAGTTCGTTAAGCAATATACTAAATAAGCAAATAAGTCAAGCATAAGAAACAAGGAAGCTACGGCCAGCCGACCACCCACCAATGTAACTCCTACCCATCTCACGATCACCCATCAAGAGGTGAGGGTTGACATTATTTTTACCAAAAATGGCCAACAATACATCGGCAACGTTCTTATTCTGTTGGGTCAAGCCTTTGTAAGTCACCTTCATGAAGTCATTGGCCCCAGTGCCAAAACTCCAATACATTGGGATATGGCACTTTCCCTCTAAGGTTAGCTGGAACAAGTGCTGGCTGTCAGCAGGACGTACCTTGAAGTACTTCCCATTAAAGTCATGAAAAGAATCTTCGAACAAGCCAAAGATACTTCTACCTTGGGCCGCCCGGAAAGACATATACCCTTTCTTGGCTTTCCCGGAGGGGTTCGTCAAGACAAAAAACCACAAGAAGACCTCCAACGAGGCCGGCAGCTCCAAGTACTATCTCGAAGCATCGGATGGAGGCCCAACTATTCGGGTGCAACTGTGATGGCGCCATGTCACACCGCTTTAGTAGCATCATCTGGAAGGGGGAGAAGGGGATGCGAACCCCCAGGCTAGTAAACATCACCTTGTACATCCAGATCTAGTCAGCAACTCGGGGGGTGTTTAAGTTAAGGTGACATATTCGTTCACGGTCCATAGGAACGAACACATCATAGCGAGGGCAAATCATCCAAATAAAACATTTGGGTTTCAAAATTATGGAAATACAACTTTTACAGTTTGGATACGAAAATGCAACTTTTTACAAAATTATGTGAACCGCTTAAGGGGTTCCACGGTTTCTAAATACACATAAGCCGCTGGAGGGGTTCCACGGTTTACGTTCATGTTGCATTTGGCTAGAAACCGTGGTAGGGGTTTCCAGTTTCTGTTGGAATAAAAATAAGCATCAACCGTGGAAGAGGTTTGGTGGTTTATGGTTGCATCGAGCTGCACTATACATACGAACCTAGAGTGAGTAGTGTGATAGTTGAGAGTCATTTTCACACATTTACTAATGGAAGGGGAGGAGAATTTAAATACAAATTAGAAAGATATAATTAAATACAAAAAGAGTACTAAAGAAAAGAATTTAAATTTATGTGTTGAAATTTAATATTTTTTTGTTATAATTTTTTAGTACTATTTTTGTATTTCTCTTATTGTATTTAATTATATCTTTCTAAAAAATTAACAATAATAAATAAAATATATACTAATTTAAGAACACATAGTAAAAAATATACAAAATCAAATAAAAAATAAGGTTTTATAAAAAAAATATGTATTAATAAAAATAATTAAAAAATTTATATGAACAACGAATAATAAAAATTCTATTAAAAAATACAATAATATACAATAAAAAAAATAAAAAAATCTCTAAACAAAAATATCCATACTATTAACCAGAAAAATAAATAAAAAATAGATAAAAAATCAAAACTTAATAAAGAGTACTAACAATAATATTTAAAAAATATTTATTCGTAAACCATAACCATACAAAAAATTCAAGAACTTTGATAATTATTTTTTTTATCTCTTATCGTAAATGAGATTAAATGATAAAATTAGTAGGAAAAAAATAAATTCTTTAATTTTGTCATTTAATCTCATTTACAATAAGAGATACAAAAAAATAATCATCAAAATTCTTAAATTTTTTTATGGCTATAGTTTACAAATAAATATATTTTTTAATATTATTGTTAGTACTCTTTGTTAAGTTTTGGTTTTTTTATCTATCTTTTATTTATTTTTCTGGTTAATGTATCAATATTTTTGTTTAGAGGTTTTTTTTTTATGTTCATTGATGTATATTATTATATTTTTAATAGAATTTTTATTATTCGTTGTTCATATAAATTTTTTAATTATTTTTATTAATAGATTTTTTTTATAAAACCTTTTTTTATTTGATTTTGTATATTTTTTACTATGTGTTCTTAAATTAGTATATATTTTATTTACTATTGTTAATTTTTATAATATATATTCCATTAGAAGGATATAATTAAATACAAAAAGAGTACTAAACAATTATAACCAAAAGAATACTAAATTTTAACACATAAATTTAAATTCTCTTCTTTAGTAATTTTTTTGTATTTAATTATATCTTTCTAATTTGTATTTAAATTCTTCTCCCCTTCTATTTATAAATATGTGAAAATGACTCTCAATCATCACACTACTCACTCTAAGTTCGTATGTATAGTGTAGCTCGGTGCAATTATAAATCGGCTGGACCCCTTCTACGGTTTATTATTTTCAATTCCAACAGAAACCGTGGAACCCCTACCACAGTTTCTAGCCAAATGCAACATGAACGTAAACTGTGGAACTCCTCCAACGGTTTATGTGTATTTAGAAACCGTGGAACCCTTCAGCAGTTTACATAGTTTTGTAGAAAGTTGTATTTTTGCATCAAAACTGCAAAAGTTGCATTTCCGTAATTTTGGAACCCAAATATTTTATTTGGGTGATTTGCCTTCATAGCGATCTTCCTTGAGACCTCTCCCACAAAGTTGGTCGGTTTGACGAAACTCCCTGAGCTCCTCCAGAGTTATTCGGGAAGGGGTATCCTTCACGTTTGAGGTGACCCAAGCATACCGATCTACGGGAGCTCTGGCAAGAGGACGCTATACCATACCTACAGTGGGGGCACCACTTAGTTAATAACTTCGGGAGGTCAGAAAACCGGAAAAGCCAGAGCTAACTCTATGTGTTACAGTAGATTCATCTACAGTTAAGCAAAGGCTAGAAAACTACAAATCTAATGGTAACCCATGTAAAACCTAATAACGGTGGCATGGCATAAGCAAAAGGGAATGGACAACCTAAGGGAACATAAGAGACAAAACAGTAGCAAAGCAAGTAGTAATAATAGTAGCAAAGCAACATTCATCCGTTTGTGATGCCAAGAAAAGATGCTTACCAGAAAAATTGCAATCATGAAATGGTAATCTCGAATGAACATAGCGAAACAGGAGCAGATAGAGGAGATCAGAAAGTAAAATGCAAGAGAGAAAGCAGAAGGGATTCAGAAGGATGCAGGAATGGTCTGAAGTAGTAAGAAGATGAAATGCAAATAATGAAAATTAAAGAATAACTGACATGGAGAGGCGCGAAAGGCAGGGACAGAATGGACTTTTCACCCAAGTTTTTAAATTAGTCATAATGGCATTAAATGCCAGCGCGAAGAATGAGGCGACGATTGACGTTCCCTCGGAACTAACGAAACCTGCACGCGCATAAGGGGCTGGTGCACGAATTGTAAATCACACTTTTTACAACTCGTACCACTAACCAGCAAGTGCACTAGGTCGTCCAAGTAATACCTTACGTGAGTAAGGGTCGATCCCACGGAGATTGTTGGCTTGAAGCAATCTATGGTTATCTTGTAACTCTTAGTCAGGAAAACAATAAAATAATTCACTTATCAAATTTGATTGCAAGGAATAAAAGGGCAGAACACAAATAATACTTGTATGTAATGATGGAGAATATGTTGGAGTTTTGGAGATGCTTTGTCTTCTGAAATTCTGCTTTTCTCTGTTTTCTGATTCACGTACGCACGTCCTCCTATGGCAAGCTGTGTGTTGGTGGATCACCGTTGTCAATGGCTACCATCCATCCTTCCAGTGAAAAGGGTCCAGATGCGCTGTCACCGCACGGCTAATCATCTATGTTTAAATACTAGACTAGTAAACTAGGTTTACAGAAAATGAGTAAACTAAGATGGATAGTGCAGAAATCTACTTCTGGGGCCCATTTGGTGTGTGCTAGGGCTGAGACTTAAGCTAATCACGTGCATAGGGCTGTTTTGGGCATTCAACGCTAGCTTTGGATCCTTTTCTGGCGTTGAACTCCAACTTGTAACTTGTTTCTGGCGCTGGACGCCAGACTGCAACATGGAACTGGCATTGAACGCCAGTTTACGTCGTCTATCCTTGAGAAAAGTATGAACTATTATATATTTCTGGAAAGCCCTGGATGTCTACTTTCCAACGCAATTGGAAGCCCTCCATTTGGAGTTCTGTAGCTCCAGAAAATCCATTCCGAGTGCAGGGAGGTCAAAATTCAACAGCATCAGCAGTCCTTTTTCAGCCTGAATCAGATTTCTGCTCAGCTCCCTCAATTTCAGCCAGAAAATACTTGAAATTACAGAAAAACACACAAACTTATAGTAAAGTCCAGAAATATGAATTTTGCCTAGAAACTACTGAAAATAAACTAAAAACTAACTAAAACACACTAAAAACTATATGAAATTAACCCCAAAAAGCGTATAAAATATCCGCTCATCAGGGGCACGCCCCTATCACGAGCGGCCGACTCCTTGAGAACCCAACCAAAGAGAAAGTAGAATGCAACGCACCAGCAACGGTGCTAACGACCATAGTTGGCACGTCGGGGGCATTGTTTCGGCCTGGCCCAACTGGCCCAATGCCCGTATTCGAGTGGTCGGCCAACCTGACAGTCTCACGTGACCCGAACCGGGAGTTGACCCGAATGTAACCTCCCCTTTCGCGAGGCATCTGACAGCCAGGAAAGAAGCTTCTTAGAAGGTGGATCTGCTCATGTGGGACCTGCCTTAGTACATACTATATAAGGGGAGGGCCGTACCCCTCCCCTAAGTACGTCACCTACCCTTTACCCTAATTGCCGCCTTTGTTCTGATACTGACTTGAGCGTGGGAGTTCCTTTGCAGGTGGCCCCCTCCACACCAAATCACAACTCGGCGGGACCTCGCTCCCCGACCTCGTCCTCTTCACGATTGGCCCGGGAGATCCTAACGCACGAAGGCGAACCGAACCCAACATCCTCACCATCTCCAAGCATCAGGTACACCCGACCCGTTCCGGGACTGAGCAACCGAACAGTT
>NC_029793.2:103864861-103865214 GCF_000816755.2 Arachis ipaensis
ATATTTTATTTTATTATATTTTTTAAAAAATTAATTTAAAAAGTTAAAATAAAATGAAATAAAAGATTTTTCGTAAAAATATAAAATTTTAGGATGAAACTAGGAGTTAAGCACTAAGCCACTAAATATAAATGTATTAAGAGTGAAATATCATTTTTGTCCCCAAAAAGCGTATAAAATATCCGCTCATCACAACACCAAACTTAAACTGTTGCTTGTCCTCAAGCAACTAGATAAATAAAATAGAATACAAATAATTTAAGAAGCAATAATATCTCGGAGTTTTTGAGTGAAGCTCAGATTCTAATTAGATGAGCGGGACTAGTAGCTTTTTGCTTCTGAACAGTTTTGGC
>NC_029793.2:103867259-103870373 GCF_000816755.2 Arachis ipaensis
TAGTGACTAGTGACTTCAGAACAGTTGCTAGTGGGCAGCAGAGAATGCCCAATGAAGTCCAGCCATCCTCTAGCGACTGGTTTGAGATTTTGAGTTGAGAGTTGATTTGGGACACCCTGGACACCCTTCGTGCTGGTGGTCCACCTGGCTCCAGGGATGTATATGTCCTCTAGAATCTTATCCAGGTCAATGTCTGCTCTCATCATCCTCCTGTTGAAGGAGTCTGGATCATCCTTTAGCTGAGGTAGCTTTAAGATCTCTCTGATCTTGTCAGGGTGGGTATGAATAATCTTTCCTCTGACCAATAGTCATAGGTCATAGAGAGCAGATCCAGATAGTCTTTGCTTGTCTGTTTGCCACATATTAGCATAGAACTCCTGGACCATATTCCTTTCCACTTTTGTTTCAGGATTAGCTAGGATCTCCCAGTTCCTGATTCGAATTTGCTCATTGATCTCCGGATATTCGTCTTCTTTCAGATCGAATCTAACTTCCGGGATCACTGATCTTAGACCCATTATTTTGTAATAATGGTCTGAATGTTCTTTAGTTAAGAACTTCCCTTGATTCCAAAGTGGTTTTGGAACACTCTCTTTCTTGCCTCTTGGAGTGGGTTGTTTTTCTTTAGGAGCCATGATCTTAGTGGGTATGGTTTAGTGATCACGGATAAACACACCAAACTTAGAGGTTTGCTTGTCCTCAAGCAAAAGAAAAGAAAGGAGAGGGATAGAAGGAGAGCTAGTATAGGATGGTGGATGAGAGGAAGGAGGCCGAATGGGTTTTTAAAAGGGAGGAGGTTTTCGAAAATAGGGAGAAAGATAAGATAGAAGATATGATTTTAAAAAAAAATAAGTATGATAAGAAAAGATATAATTTAAAATTGAAAAGATATGAAAGATATTTGAAAAAGATAAAATTGTATTTTTGAAAAAGATAATATGGAGATTTGAAAAAGATATTGATTAGTTGAAAAGATTTTTGAATGAAAAGAGATAGATTTGTTTTGAAAATTTTGAAAAAGAGTTGAATTGGATTGAAAAAAAGGATTTGTGCTTATGGATTAAGATACATTTAATATTTTTAAAGAAGGGTTTTTAGAAATTAGGGATTTTAGAAATCAGGGTTTGTAACATGTTTATGCAAGAAATCATGAATTGAAACATGAAAATTAAGATTAAAATGAAAAATATGAAGAAAAAATGAATTTACCTCCTCCCCACCATCCTGGCGTTTGAATGCCCAAACGCTGCATGTTTTGGGCGTTCAACGCCCAACTGCTGCTTCTCCTGGGCGTTGAACGCCAGGAACTCCTTTGTCACTGGGCGTTTTTCTGAACGCCCAGGACGCTATAAATCTGGCGTTAAACGCCCAGAAGGAGCTTCTTTCTGGCGTTCAACACCCAGTGGATGCTTCTTTTGGGCGTTGAACGCCCAAAACAGACTTTTACTGGCATTTTCTTGCCAGTGAGCTCTTTTTCTCTGTTTTGTGTGCAGAATCCTTTTGTAACCCTGGAAACTTATACAATTGACTCTTTACCTTTGTATCAGTGAACTTTATATAAACAAATAAAATCAAGAATAGGGCAAAATGCTTAGAGGAAGTGATGCCCCATGGCTGGGTTGCCTCCCAGCAAGCGCTTCTTTATTGTCTTTAGCTGGACCTTGCTGAGTTTTTAATCTAGCCTTATCCTTGAGCACTCTTGCTCAATATTGCCTTTAAGATAGTGCTTGATTCTCTGTCCATTAACAATGAACTTCTTATCAGAATCAATATCTTGAAGCTCCACATAACCATATGGTGATACACTTGTAATCACATATGGTCCCCTCCACCGGGACTTCAGTTTCCCGGGGAATAGCCTGAGCCTAGAGTTAAACAACAAAAGCTTTTGTCCTTGTTCAAAGATTCTAGATGACAGCTTTCTGTCATGCCACCTTTTTATTTCTCTTTATAAAGCTTGGCATTTTCGAAAGCAGTGAATCTGAATTCCTCTAGCTCATTTAGCTGGAGCAATCTTTTTTCTCCAGCTAATTTGGCATCAAAGTTTAGGAATCTAGTTACCCAGTAGGCTTTATGTTCCAGTTCCATGGGCAGGTGGCATGCCTTACCATACACAAGTTGGTATGGAGAGGTCCCTATAGGAGTCTTGAATGCTGTTCTGTAAGCCCACAGAGCATCATCCAAGCTTCGTGCCCAATTCTTTCTACAGGTACTTATAGTCCGTTCCAGAATTCTTTTTAGTTCTCTGTTAGAGACTTCAGCTTGTCCATTTGTCTGTGGATGATATGGAGTCGCCACCTTGTGGCGAATCCCATACCGGACCATGGCAGAGTAAAGTTGTTTGTTGCAGAAGTGAGTGCCCCCATCACTGATTAGTACCCTGGGAACACCAAACCTGCTGAATATATGTTTCTAGAGGAACTTCAGCACTATTTTAGTATCATTGGTGGGTGTGGCAATGGCCTCAACCCATTTTGATACATAGTCAACTGCCACCAGAATATAAGTGTTTGCGTATGATGGTGGGAAAGGCCCCATGAAATCAATACCCCATACATCAAACAAATCAATCTCCAAGATTCCTTATTGAGGCATGGCGTAACTGTGAGGCAAATTACCAGCTCTCTGGCAACTGTCACAGTTACGTACAAACTCTCAGGAATCCTTATAGAGTGTAGGGCAGTAGAAGCCCTGTAACTGTTCTTGTAGGAACCAGTTCATTCTTTTTATTATGAACCACTGTCATGCCTCCCTTTTTGGGGACAACTTGGACAGGGCTCACCCAGGGGCTGTCAGAAATAGGATAAATAATCCCAACCTCCAGTAATTTGGTGACCTCTTTCTGCACCACTTCCTTCATGGCTGGATTTAGCCGCCTCTGTGGTTGAAGCACTGGTTTAGCATTATCCTCCAATAAGATTTTGTGCATGCATCTAGCTGGGCTTATGCCCTTAAAGTCACCTATGGACCCCCCCAAGAGCTGTTTTGTGTCCTTAGCACTTGAATAAGTGCTTCCTCTTCCTGTGGATTTAAAGCAGAGCTTATGATCACTGGAAAAATGTCACCTTCTCCCAGAAATACATATTTCAGGGATGGTGGTAATGGTTTGAGCTC
>NC_029793.2:103871320-103875134 GCF_000816755.2 Arachis ipaensis
CAGTTGCTAGGAAGGGTCTTCCTAGAATGAGAGTAGCACTCTTGTGCTCCTCAATTTCCAGCACTACAAAGTCAGTGGGAAAGGCGAATGGCCCAACTCTGACAATCATGTCTTCAATCACGCCTGATGGGTATTTAATGGAGCCATCAGCAAGTTGGAGACATATCCGGGTTGGTTTAACTTCTTCAGTTAAACCAAGCTTTCTGATAGTGGATGCAGGTATTAGGTTGATGCTTGCCCCAAGATCACATAAAGCTGTCTTGGTGCAATTACCTTCTAATGTGCATGGTATCAGAAAACTCCCAGGGTCTTTAAGCTTTTCAGGAAAGATTTTCAAAATGACTGCACTGCATTCTTCAGTGAGGAGAACTCTTTCAGTTTCTCTCCAATCCTTCTTATGACTCAAGATCTCTTTCATGAACTTGGCATAAGAAGGTATTTGCTCAAGTGCCTCTACAAATAGAATCTTTATTTCAAGAGTCCTGAGATAATCTGTAAAGCGAGCAAATTTCTTATCCTGCTCCTCTTGGCAGAGTTTTTGAGGATAAGGTATCTTGGCTTTATATTCCTCAACCTTAGTTGCTATAGGTTTATTTCCTACAAAAGTGGTTGAAGAAGCCTTTTTAGATGGGTTGTCATCAGCACTTGTGTGTGTCTGATCCCTCACTGGCAATTGAGTGCCCAAGTTAGAAGCTGGAGTGATGTTAGATGCCAGCTCCTCATCTGTTCCTAGCGTCTGAATGCCAGAACTGTGATTCTTTTGGGCGTTCAACGCCAGATCCTTGCTTGTTTCTAGCGTTGAACGCCAGTCCTGAGCATGGTCTGGGCGTTCAGCGCCAACCTTCCACCCAATTTCTGGCGTTTTAGCGCCAGAATTATTTTTCCCTGGGCTCTTACTGTCCTCAGGTGGATTTTGGGTGGTTTGCTCATTTCTTGGCTTCTTGCTGCCTTGAGGTGGGGTATTTAATGTCTTCCCACTTCTTAATTGAACTGCTTGGCATTCTTCTGTTATTTGTTTTGACAGCTACTGCTTTGTATGCTTCAATTGTTCTTCCATATTTATGTTAGCCATCCTTGTCTCTTGTAGTCTATCCTTGAATTCGGCTAACTGCTTTGTTAGAAAGTCCAGTTGCTGATTGAATTCAGCAGCTTGTTTTACAGGACTGAGTTCAGCAGTTACTGTTTTAACCTCTTCTTTCATGGAAGGGTCACTGCTTAGGTACAGATGCTGATTTCTGGCAACTGTATCAATGAGCTCTTGAGCTTCTTCCATTGTCTTTCTCATGTGGATAGATCCACCAGCTGAGTAGTCTAGAGAGATTTGAGCTCTTTCTGTAAGCCCATAATAGAAGATGTCTAACTGCACCCACTCTGAAAACTGAATTTACCTCCTCCCCACCATCCTGGCGTTTGAATGCCCAAACGCTGCATGTTTTGGGCGTTCAATGCCAGCTTTGGATCCTTTTCTGGCGTTGAACTCCAACTTGTAACTTGTTTCTGGCGCTGGACGCCAGACTGCAACATGGAACTGGCGTTGAACGCCAGTTTACGTCGTTTATCCTTGAGCAAAGTATGGACTTTGGAGGAAAGTATTGGTTCAGGAATTTTTCTGTCAGCTGTTTCCATGTCCTTATGCTAGCCTTAGGTTGGTTATTTAACCACCTTTTAGCTTGGTCTTTTACAGCAAATGGAAACAGTAATAATCTGTAGACATCCTGATCTACTTTCTTATCATGTACTATGTCAGCAATCTGTAAAAACTGTGCCAGAAAATCTGTAGGTTCTTCCTGTGGAAGACCAGAATACTGGCAACTTTGCTGCACCATGATAATGAGCTGAGGATTCAACTCAAAGCTACTGACCTCAATGGAGGGTATGCAGATACTACTCCCATATGAAGCAGTAGAGGGGTTAGCATATGACCCCAGAGTCCTCCTGGACTGTTCATTTCCGCTTAGGTCCATGATGGAGAAAGGGAGATGATGTAAAATAGAAGAAAATATTTTTATTTATTTAATTATTTATTTATTTCGAAAACAAAATAAATTAAAATAAAATAAATAAAAATAGGTGAAGATTTTCGAAAAAAATGAGAAGAGAGAAAGTGGTTAGGAAGTTTTGAAAAGGATATGATGATTTTTGAAAAAGGTTTTAAATTTTGAAATAAAAATCTGAATTTTAAAGGTAAATTTCAAAAATTTGCTTTAAAATAGAGAGAAAAGATATTTTTGGATTTAAAGAGGAGAGAGAAAAATAATAAGATAGTACAAAATTTAAAATTTTTAGATCTAATGCTCCTTGTTTTCGAAAATTTTGGAGGGAAAACACCAAGGAACACCAAACTTAAAAATTTTAAGATCAAGACACAAGGAAACTCAAGAACACTTTGAAGACTCACAAGAACACAAGAACATGAAGAAAGAACACCAAACTTAAAATTTTTAGAAAACCAAACTAAAATTTTCGAGGNCGCATGTTTGAATGGAAAACAGAAATACTTGCATTAATTCATCGAGACACAGCAGAGCTCCTCACCCCCAACAATGGAGTTTAGAGACTCATGTCGTCAAAAGGTACAAAGTTCAAATCTAAAATGTCATGCGATACAAGACAAGTCTCTAAAAGTTGTTTAAATACTAGACTAGTAAACTAGGTTTACAGAAAATGAGTAAACTAAGATGGATAGTGCAGAAATCCACCTCTGGGGCCCACTTGGTGTGTGCTGGGGCTGAGACTTAAGCTAATCACGTGCATAGGGCTGTTTTGGGCGTTCAATGCCAGCTTTGGATCCTTTTCTGGCGTTGAACTCCAACTTGTAACTTGTTTCTGGCGCTGGACGCCAGACTGCAACATGGAACTGGCGTTGAACGCCAGTTTACGTCGTTTATCCTTGAGCAAAGTATGGACTATTATATATTTCTGGAAAGCCCTGGATGTCTACTTTCCAACGCAATTAAAAGCGCGCCATTTGGAGTTCTGTAGCTCCAGAAAATCCATTCCGAGTGCAGGGAGGTCAGAATCCAACAGCATCAGCAGTCCTTTTTCAGCCTGAATCAGATTTCTGCTCAGCTCCCTCAATTTTAGCCAGAAAATACCTGAAATTACAGAAAAACACACAAACTCATAGTAAAGTCCAGAAATATAAATTTTGCCTAGAAACTACTGAAAATAAACTAAAAACTAACTAAAACACACTAAAAACTATATGAAATTAACCCCAAAAAGCGTATAAAATATCCGCTCATCAGGGGCACGCCCCTATCACGAGCGGCTGACTCCGTGGGAACCCAACCAAAGAGAAAGTAGAATGGAACGCACCAGCAACGGTGCTAACGACCATAGTTGGCGCGTCGGGGGCATTGTTTCGGCTTGGCCCAACTGGCCCAATGCCCGTATTCGAGTGGTCGGCCAACCTGACAGTCTCACGTGACCCAAACCGGGAGTTGACCCGAATGTAACCTCCCCTTTCGCGAGGCATCTGACAGCCAGGAAAGAAGCTTCTTAGAAGGTGGGTCTGCTCATGTGGGACCTGCCTTAGTACATACTATATAAGGGGAGGGCCCTACCCCTCCCCAGGTATGTCACCTACCCTTTACCCTAATTGCCGCCTTTATTCTGATACTGACTTGAGCGTGGGAGTCCCTTTGCAGGTGGCCCCCTCCACACCAAATCACAACTCGGCGGGACCTTGCTCCCCGACCTCGTCCTTTTCACAATTGGCCCGGGAGATCCTAACGCACGAAGGCGAACCGAACCCAACATCCTCACCATCTCCAAGCATCAGGTACACCCGACCCGTTCCGGGACTGAGCAA
>NC_029793.2:103875192-103879380 GCF_000816755.2 Arachis ipaensis
TTTAGAATATTTTATTTTTTTAAATATTTTATTTTATTATATTTTTTAAAAAACTAATTTAAAAAGTTAAAATAAAATGAAATAAAAGATTTTTCGTAAAAATATAAAATTTTAGGATGAAACTAGGAGTTAAGCACTAAGCCACTAAATATAAATGTATTAAGAGTAAAATATCATTTTTGTCCCCAACGTTTGGAGTAAGTCCCAAAGTTATCCCTAATGTTTTAATCGTCTTATTTAAGTCCCTAATGTTTCAAAACTGACTCAATGTTGTCCTACCGTTAGGAATCCATTAATAGAATTGACGGTGGGACAAAATTGAGATGATTTTGAAACGTTAGGGACTTAAATAGAACGAAAATATTGGGGACAAAAATGATACATAGAAATAAATTTTAATTTTATCCTTCAATATTTATTTAAAATAAAAGTAATGTGATTAAGTGTAATTTATTTAGATATAATTGAAAAATAATTGAATACTATATACAGTAAAAAATTAATATTATTGAAAGATAAAATTAAATTAAAATTTATTTTTATGTATCGTTTTTGTCCCTAACGTTTTCGTCCTATTTAAGTCCATAACGTTTCAAAATCGTCTCAATTTTGTCCCGCCGTCAATTCTGTTAACGGATCACTAACTGCAGGACAACATTGAGTCAATTTTGAAACGTTAGGGACTTAAATAGGACGATTGAAATATTAGGGACAACTTTGGAACTTACCCAAAATGTTGGGGACAAAAATGATACTTTACTCATGTTTTAAAATATCTTTGAACTTAATTTACTTTTACTATGTCACTCCTCAGTCCTCACCGCACCAATGAATCCCACCCGACGTTACCGTCTTTGTCCCCCTGACAATGCCGTCGCACGAGAGTTCAACCGACCATTGCAAATGGTGTTGCTTCATCATCGCCGACCGTCCTCCGCAGCACCACTTCAACCACAGTTTTCTTTATCGCCGCTCTGCCTCCACCTTTGCCAAGTTCTAACAGATCCACATCCTCTCTTGTTTCCGATTTGGTACTCAGACTTTTTCTAGAATTTTTATTAAATCTGTTGTTGAGCTGAATATATTATATTGTTGTTTTTGTTGTTGAGCTATGTTGAATCTTATGTTGTTGTTTGTGGTGGTGGTGGTGGCGGCGGTGATGAGAATGAGGGTGGGGGTGAAGCCGTGAAGGTGAGACTGAGGGTGTCGTGACATTATTAGGAGACAAAGTTGGTAAAATAGAATTTAATAAAAAATAAACTTTACTCCGATAAATATTGGGCTTTTGTAATATTGCGAGTCTGTGTCATGGATTAGTAGTTCCATTTCCACAATGGATGCTATCAAAATTTGATTTGATAAAAAAAATATTATTTAGATATAAAATATTTTTGAGTTAAACCTCAGAGTGGTCCTTGAACTTGCACTCGACTCTCAAAGTGGTCCTTAAACTTGCACTAGCCTCAATGTTATCCCCCAATTTAACACAAGTGGTTCACGGTCATCCTTGAAGCATTTTCCGGGGAATATTCCTTAACGGTGCGCTGACGTGTATGGAGAGGGGCCACGTTGGAGAGGTAACGGTTATCTGATGTGGCAGTTATCTTTATTTAACTCAATTTAGTCCCTAAAATTATTTATAACCCTAATCCCCAATTTATCACGAGAAACCAGACTGTTTCTTCTTCTCTGCTCTCCTTCGTCTTCCCTGGCACCGTTGAGCTTGATTTGAGTGGGTCATGATGGGTGAAGGCAGCAACCATGTTAGTAGCTCCAGTAACCGACGATCAGAGAGAAGCTATGGGAGGAGAACAGACGTCGGAGATTTTTGCCAGTAAAGAAGTTCATAAAAATAGTCGCGTTGTAGATATAGTCTCTAAACCGACAGAAATCCCTTCGTACAAACGTTTTGGTTGTCACAAGTAACAAACCCCTTAAAAATTGTTAACCGAGTATTCAAACCTCGGGTCGTCTTCTCAAGGAATTGCAAGAAAGTATGTTCTTATTATTGGCTATAAAGGTTGTAATCGGGGTTTAGAAGGTGAGAAGCAAGTGATTTAAATGACAAGTAAAGTAGATGGCAATTAAAATAAATAAATACTGTAAAGCAAACTTCTGGCAAGGTAAGAGAAATTGGAAGTACAACTTAATTATCTCTCTCAATAATAATGAAAGTTGAATCTAAATTCCACTTAGTTAACCTTTACTAAAGCAAAGGAAAGTCAAGGGACTAATTAGTTTGACCTTCGAATCCTATTTATTTCCTAAGAAAAAGTGGGGATTATTGAAGTTCAGTTCAATTAGCAAGATAGCGATTATCAGTTATGTTGAGTTTGATAATGTTGAGTTACTGATTTCTTAACCAAGACCAAAAGGGAAAAAGTAAAATTGTTGGAATAAAAATGTCCTTAGATGGAAAGAAATGGTAACACAAATTAAGGAGAAAGCAATCACTAACTGAAATACCTCAAATAATCATTAATTTAAATCATAACATGGAAAGGGTTCATAAGTCAAGTTGGTAACATTTATAGATACGAATAAAAGCATTAAAGTAAAAGTAGCATAGAAACATAAATTCAAGTAAATACTAAACCTGGATCGAGAGTTACTCCTAAAAACTAAGAGAAGTCCTAAATCCTAATCCTAATCCTAAGAGAGAGAGGAGAGAATCTTGATAAACCACTATTTTATGGTTTATCTTGTGCTCAATTGAGTGGATTTTATCAACTCTTTACCCACTTATTCATAATATTTGCATGGTTTTATATTTCCTTCCTGATTTTGTGCTATGATTGAAAACATGCTTCTTTGATCTTATATTTGCTTATTATTAATCCTCTCTTATTACCATTAGATGCCTTGATATGTGTGTTAAGTGTTTTCAGAGATTATAGGGCAGGAATGGCTCAGAGGATGGAAAGGAAGCATGCAAAAGTGGAAGGAATACAAGAAGTTGAAGAAACTGCTAAGCTGTCCAGCCTGACCTCTTCGCACTCAAACGGCTATAACTTTAGCTATAGAGGTCCAAACGACGTGGTTCCAGTTGCATTAGAAAGCGAACGTTCGGGGCTTCGATTTGATATATAATATGTCATAGTTGCCCTGACGCTAAGCGACGCGAACGCGTGATCTACGCGGACCTGTCGCATCTGCGAACTTCAATCCGCGCGGCCGCGTGGACGACGCCTCCGCGTCACTTGTCCGTGACCTGAACGTACCAGAATACACAGAGGGCAATTTTTGGGCTATTTCTGACCCAGTTTTTGGCCCAGAAAGCACAGATTGGAGGCTATAAAGTGGGGGAATGCATCCATTCTAAGAGAGCTCGCCAAATTTTCACTTTCCATGATTTAGATTTAGTTGGAGAGAGGTTCTCTCCTCTCTCTCTTAGGATTAGGATTAGGATTTAGGACTTCTCTTAGTTTTTAGGAGTAACTCTCGATCCAGATTTAGTATTTACTTGAATTTATGTTTCTATGCTACTTTTACTTTAATGCTTTTATTCGTATCTATAAATGTTGCCAACTTGACTTATGAACCCTTTCCTTGTTATGATTTGAATTAATGATTATTTGAGGTATTTCAGTTATTGATTGCTTTCTCCTTAGTTTGTGTTACCATTGCTTTTCATCTAAGGACAT
Organism: Arachis ipaensis; assembly: GCF_000816755.2. Taxonomy (NCBI): domain Eukaryota; kingdom Viridiplantae; phylum Streptophyta; class Magnoliopsida; order Fabales; family Fabaceae; genus Arachis; species Arachis ipaensis. The sequence continues at coordinate 103,878,837 of NC_029793.2, forward strand.
TTTTATTCCAACAATTTTACTTTTTCCCTTTTGGTCTTGGTTAAGAAATCAGTAACTCAACATTATCAAACTCAACATAACTGATAATCGCTATCTTGCTAATTGAACTGAACTTCAATAACCCCCACTTTTTCTTAGGAAATAAATAGGATTCAAAGGTCAAACTAATTAGTCCCTTGACTTTCCTTTGCTTTAGTAAAGGTTAACTAAGTGAAATTTAGATTCAACTTTCATTATTGTTGAGAGAGATAATTAAGTTGGACTTCCAATTTCTCTTACCTTGCCAAAAGATTGCTTTACAGTATTTATTTATTTTAATTGCCATTTAAATTATTTGTCATATCTACTCTTCACTCTCAACCCCAATTTTACAACCTCCATAACCAATAATAAGAGCATACTTCCCTGCAGTTCCTTGAGAAGACGACCCGAGGTTTGAATACTCGGTTAACAATTTTTAAGGGGTTTGTTACTTGTGCCAACCAAAATGTTTGTATGAAAGGACTTTTGAAGGTTTAGAAACTATACTTACAATGAGGATTTG